>NC_064923.1:460753446-461056477 GCF_023897955.1 Schistocerca gregaria
TCATTAGGACGACTACTGAGTTTCGCAAATGGACACGTTTCGAAGAAGTATCCTAGTAAATTTTACAAGTTTAATCAGACTGTGGATATACTCTCCATCAGTACAGTCTGCATTGAGTGTGACGTAGTAACATAATTCTATCTCAAGGCTAGATTGATTCATAAAATTTACTGATTCTACCCCTCAGTTGAACCAGGGTGTAAGATTGATGAGACTTCCACCAATGCTTTATAACATCCAGTGACAGTTCAAACATTGGACTATATGGAGCTACATATTGTGGACCAGAAGACTCTACTTGTTGACTTTCATCTAGAGGAAATAATTGTGCAACTACATCTAAGTCTGGATGGGCCTAAAGTACGAAACCAGCCCACAAAATTCACAGCACAGCACTTCACAGCACAACCGCAAGGCGATGACATGTGCGAACTACAGGTCTCGGAATCGGATAGACCTGAAACCCTGCAATGACGGCACTCAGTATAGCTGTCCCAGTAGAAAATGATGGGTGAATTATATGCCAGGAATATTTCTCGAACAAACCTTATGCTCCAACCACAAGAGTGATGAAACTAGAACTGTTATCCAGCAACTGTGCGCTTTAACCCTTGCATGCTGGAAGTTGACATATTTCTATGGAGCACTTAAGAAAAACGATGGTACCTCTCCAGTGGATTCGAAGTTCGAAACTTACACGTAACACTTTAATATCCCTGTTTCAGGACATACAATATGAAATTAACAGGGTCGAGATTGACCACACACAAAATGTAGGCATAACATCAACACTTGAAACACATGTCTCTGCGTCACCCTCGGATCTGAAAGGTTTAGAAGAGGCAGGATGTTTCATAGGCGATTCAGTGGATGGAACAGTGGAACAGTAAAGCGATTTACGGCATGCATACCTTAAAAAGCCTTATGGGACACTAAGGAAATGCAACAAATAGTTATGAATGCTAAATTGAAGCTTATTGTGGTACAGAGTGTGACATATAACAACTCACACATTCAAAACGTCCAAGAGGAGAACGAGATCGTCATCAATAAAATAATATGGATAATGCCTCACATCACTGTAGCAGGCGAGGAGCGTTTGAAGCTTTTAAAAGTTCTGAATGCTGATGCATATCTGCCATTAACTTTCTGTTCATGGGACATGTTTTGAATACCCAGTTCTACCGACGACAACCAGAGAAATGTGGACTGTCAAAAACTCTGACACATGGAGACACCTGGATTCATCATACTTACATTTCAGACCGACAGAAGGTTTCATAGATTTGTTTTGGGCGATTTTCAGCAGTCGACATAAGTTTCAAAAACCTATGACAGTGAGACGCATTAAATGTTTTCTATTAGTACTACCAGCTTCGGTTGTAGGGCATCATCTAGTACGAAATTCCCTTAGAACATTGCGTTTGTCATGAATATTGTAACACGAAACACTGGACATTTTAATCCACATGAAAAACGTAATAAAAGCTCATTCATAGCTTATACAAGAACAGCAATCGTCCTATTCATATGAGATGAGAAAGAAAAAGTAACGTGGTTCATGTGGTTAAAAATATTCAATGCTTTGTGTTTCATTATACATGACAAATTAAATGTTTTAAGTAATTTCCATACCAGATGATGGCTTTTGCTGACTCTGGTAGAACTAATGAAATCCAGTTAAAACGGTACAGTATCACGAGTTTTTTGAAAGATATTATTTTATACATATTTGCTATATGTCTTAGGGAGTGAACACAGTCACACACTACCTGCTTCCATAATCCGATACATGCAGCACAATACGCAAAATCATACCTGTATGCTATCATTCCATATATTTGTTACTCTACATCTTCAACTTTTCCTCCTTAATTTCGCTCATGTTCAAAGCTAATGCCATGTGTCTGTCTCATACAGTCTTTGTATATATAAAGCAATGGGGACAGGTTTTCTGTAAATACGAACAACAAAGACATATGGCAACAAATTCATTTATTCAGTTCTCTTAGACACAGATGTGTATAAATGATAGATAAAATCCAGTTTCTGGTTCTTTAAGGAAATTCACATCTCTTTTAGAAACAGGTAAATAAAACGACAGACACAATTTGGATCTTAAAAAAATTTCAGCTAATGTTTTTCCAATGCAGAAATATTTTCTTACACTATTACTATCACAATAAAATGAACAAATCAGCAGTCCACCCCACAGCAGCACTGGTTGCATCGAGTTAAGATTTACAGTTTTGATCGATAAAGTGGGAGAGGAAGTATATAGTTATACTAAAGACTAATCAGACATCGATGACTAACAGCAGGTGAATCCTAAAAACTGTTCTACCTTCAAGTGTACAATTTGGTCAGCACACGACACATAAGATATATATTTACAAATATACATGGTACGAAATTCTTGTCAGCACATATGAAGTAGATATACTGAGTGTTTCTGTAGGAGTGTGAGAAAATTTAACAGGTTATAGATGGATGTTCCAGCGAACATTTGAGGCACGGAACCTGGAGTTAGAGAAGCAAGCTTATAGGAATAAACTCATATTACTGTGTATTTCTTATTTACATTAGTTACAGTTAACTGCAAATACTATCAAGTACATACATACTTTAATCCTTGTTCCATCATTCATGAATATGGCATTTCGTAATGATGTGAAATGTGTCACATTAACATAAGTTTTCCTTACACAAATTAATCAATTAATTAACTAATTAATTACTTTTTAAAGTTGCTATTTCATTTCTAAGAATTAATCTATTGAGTAAAATGAGTTGTCATTCAGAAATTCTCTTGATTTTGCTTTTAAATTTTGATGGCTATGTGTCAGACTTTTAATACTTTTGGCAAATGAACAAAGATTTTTGTGGCAGCATAATTCACCTCTTTCTGTGCCAAAGTGAGATTTAATCCACAATAGTGAAAATCATCTTTTCTTCTACTGTTGTAGCTATGTACTTTGCTGTTATTTTTGAATTGGGATGGGGTATTAAGGACAAATTTAGTAAGTGAAAATATGTATTGTGAAGGTACTGTTAATATCCTGAGTTCCTTAAACAAATGTCTGCAAAGTGATCTTGGGTAAGCTCCAGCTATTATTCTGATTATACCCCTTTGTGCAATGATACTTTCTCTCTTAATGATGAATTACCCTAAACAATGATGCCACATGAAAGCAATGAATGAAAATAAGCATAGTATGCTAATTTAATGGCATGTTTATCACCAAAATTTGCTATAACCCTAATAGTATATGTAGCTGAACATAACCATTTCAGCAGGTTATCGATGTGTACCTTTTAATTTAATTTCTCTTCAATGCACACACTCACAAATTTTGAGTATTCTGCCTTAGCAATATATTTCCTTTAATAGTATATATTTATCAATGGTGTTATGCCATTTACTGTACAGAATTGTATAAACTGTGTTTTCTCAAAATTCAGTGAGAGTCAATTTGCAGAGAACCACTTAATAATTACCTGAAAGACATTATTTGCAATTTCCTCAGGTGATTCTTGCTTGTTGGGTTTGATTACTATACTTGTATCATCACCAAAAATAACTAGGTTTGTATCTTCAGAATATAGACTGGAAAGTTATTAATATATATTAAGAACAATAAGAGACCCAAGAGTGAACCCTGTGGGACACCATTCTTGATACGTCTCCAGTTAGAGGACTCTGCTGATTTTTGCAGACTATCTGTGCTGTTAATTTTAACCTTTTGCATTCCTCCTGTTAAGCATGAATTAAACCATTTGTGCACTGTCCCACCCATACCACAATACGTAAGCTTATCTAGAAGAATTTCATGGTTCACACACTCAAAAGCCTTTGAGAGATTACTAAATATCCCAATGGGTGATGTTTGGTTATTCAGTGCATTTAATATTTCATCAGTGATGGGATATATAGCGTTTTCTGCTGAAAAGCCTGTCTGAAAACCAAATTTAGGTTTTGTTAGTACTTCATTTCTACAAATATGTGATGCCACTCTGGAATATATTACTTTGTGAAGCATTCTGGATACAGCTGTCAGAAATGAAAATTGGACAGTAGTTGTTAGCATCAGATCCACCCCTTTTTTATACAATGGTTTAACAATGGTGTATTTGAGTCTATATGGAATTATGACCTTTTCAGTGAGCTACTACATATGAGGCTATTAATCCTGCTTACTTGTTGGGAACAAGCTTTGAGTACTCTGTTGGAAATGCCATCAACTACATGTGAACTTTAACTTTTGAGTGAACTTATTAGTTTCTTAATTTCAATATGAGAGGTTGTTTGATTTTCAGTTTTATCAGATTGCTTAGGTACTACCTCCTGATAAAATGCCTTGCATTTTCTAATGAATAGGTGGATCCCATTTTCTCTACAACATTTAAAAACGATTATTAAAATGTTTTCTACTTTTGACTTCTTGTTCGCAAACTTCTCATTGTGTTTGATAGAAATACAGTCCTCCTGTGCTTTCGGTTGCCCTGTTTCCTTTCTCACAATATTCCAAAATTGTTTTAATTGTATTATCAGATCTGCTCATCTCAGACATAATGCAAGTACTTTTGGACTTTTTAATAACTTTTATTAATACAGTGCATCAGTTTTCAAAATCTTTCACTGTGTCAGGATCGTTACTCCTCCTAGCTGTAAGATACATTTCCCTTTTCTGTTTACAAGATATTTGTATCCCTTTAGTAAGCCATGGCTCTTTACATGGTTTCTTACAATTATATGTCACTGCTTTGTTTGGGAAACTGTTTTCTAATATACTCAAAAAGGTATCATGAAATAGGTAAAATTTTAAATTAGCATCATGTTCCCTGTACACCTCATCCAAGTCTAACTATTGCAATCTTTCCACAAAATTTTGAATTGTTAAATCGTTGATTCAATGCAGCATTTTGGAGGACTGTTTTGCATTACTGTATGGAGCTATCTCATATAATGTAACTAGCTGTGCATCATGATCAAAATAGACCATTCTTAACAGGAAAATTTTTATTTGATTAAATTTGTCTTGGTCTATGAAACCATTATCTATCAATGTGGTGCTTTCCTGTACCATCTGAGTAGGAAAATGAATAACTAATGTCAAATTGAAAGAACCAAGTAATATTTCAAGTTCAAACTTTGTAGCAGACTATTACAGAAAAATCTACATTGAACTCCTGACAAACAGTAATTTGCTTTCCTCTGCCTGACAGATAGCACAACAAAGAATGCAAGTTTTTCAAAAATAGTTGAAAAATTCACAGTGGGGATATATAGACGACTACAATTATAAAAGTGCCATTATTTAGTTGAAGCTCACATGCACATGCTTCTATATGTTATCTACACAAAATTTTTTAGTTTCCAAATTTTTCACAGTATGATTTTAGCATGTATGGCAACTACTCCTTTCTTCATAGTGTCTCCACTTACATATACTGAAACCTTATATCCACCTACATTTACCATTTCCATACCTGTGACTATATGATGTTCAGACAGGCATAGTACATCTATTGCACCCTCAGTTTCTAAATCTTCCAAGCAAACAAGAAGCTCATCTACTTTGCTTTTTAATGCCCTTATATTCTGATTCAATATATTATCATTATTTTTCAGTGTGATTTCATGTGAAATTTGTTATATACAAACATTATTTTTCACTGTATTGTTATGAGAATCCTGTGATATTTTCTCATCTCTAGCACCTGCCGCCTGAACTTCTCATTAAGCTTAACTTGAATCATTGTAGGATGATTGGACACTGATTAGACACAATCTGACACAATGAACATACCATTAGAACTGTATCTTACTAAACGTGCTGAAACTGACTTTTATCAATCTCAATTCAAGCATGACATCAGCAATCAATTTTCTGACACATGCTCACAAATATCCCTGGTGTGTTTCGAATCACATCACAGACATATACCATTGTGGCAACTAAGTCCATCTCCATATCTACTGGCGTCTCATACACTTGTGACTTTAGATATCCCCATGGGAATTAATCAAGTGGATTCAGGTCAGATGACCTCACAGGCCAAGGAGTATGACCTCCCTTTCCAGTTCAGTGACCAAGAAATACATTATTGATACGGTTGAGGACATCCACACTGAAGTGAGACCGTGCACCTTCATGGTGTATCCACATCGTCTCATGAACAGCCAAGGGTACGCTATCCAACAACTTAGGTAGAAACCTTTGCACGAACCTCACGTACAGGTGGCGATTCAGATGGCCAGTTAAAAGATATGATCCAATGAGATTCTTTCCCACAATGCTGCTGCAGATATTGACAGCAAACCGTACTTAATGGTGTAACTCTACTACAGCATAAGGGTTTTCCACATCCTACACATAACTGTTCCTGCTTTTCAAAATACTATCACGACAAAATGTGGTCCCGCCAGCACAATTTGGAGAAAATCTGATCGATCAATCCCTTGTAGGAGCTACCACTGACACAATGCGATCCTTGGTCGTCATAAGCATTGCATAGACTCGTTCTGGGTGATACGGTTGTAATTGTTCTTCGTGGAGCACTCACCACACGCTAGGATGTGCACCGCTCACTTCATGTGCAAGACGACGAGTACTCCTAGTGAGGTCCACTGCAACATGTTCCAGCACCTCCTCTTCCAAATCGGGTGTGCGAGTGATCTTCATGTTGCCAGGTCCCACGTTTCTTGTTTCCAATGAACCAGTCTCACGCATTCATCGATCGAGAGAAATAAACAGTCATTGTGAGAGGTGATGCTGATAGGAACTCGCACTCTTTACAGTCTTTCAGCAGAGAGCCCATTGCAATATACAAGGTGCATGTCAAATGGTTCAAATGGCTCTGAGCACTATGGGACTTAACATCTGAGGTCTTCAGTCCCCTAAAACTTAGAATTACTTAAACCTAACTAACCTAAGGACATCACATACATCCATGTCCAAGGCAGGATTCGAACCCGCAACCGTAGCGGTCGGGCGGTCCCCGGCAGTAGCGCCTAGAACCGCTCGGCCACTCCGGCCGGCGGCGTATGTCAGTTCGTTCTGTGAAACTGTAACGGTACTGCTCCATCGTACTGTACTGTATGTCTCCAAATAGCAGCAATAAATAGGTCTGTCGTTGATTCATAGCACGTTCCGTCATGTGACAATGTAAATACGATGCAACAGAGCCGCCTTATGGAGAAGTAAAGTGAACAAAACCTGCATCTTGGCTTTCTAATAAGGCTCTTCCTCCTTGTTTCCTTACAGGAAATAAAGAATATACATGTTAATAACCAGCACAGTACATGTAAACACGTATGCATGCTTGTCGTAAATAACCCGGAAAACAGTAAAGCTAGACAAATCGGTAGACATGTTTACTTCCATATCTCTTTAAGCTGGCTCTCCAACCCTGACTTTCCAATCTCAAATTGTTCGGTGGAGTATTCTCTGTGTCCTTTTACTTTCTCGCATCCTCTATACGGAAACACCCTATTTTTACAAGTGATGGACTGAATACATAACGTGAAAGATATATTTACAAGTGTACTTAATACACATTATTGTCACCATACGCGCTGTCTATATGTTTTTAGATGGTATACCTTTCTGTCAGCACACATGGTCCGCATATGCAGAGTGAACATTAATAAAACCAACAAACTGCAAGGATAGATTCCTGACTCCAAATGAAGGACAAATTGTCCTATGGACACGTGTCTGGAAATATATCGTTGTTACAGTAGATGGACTAGTGAACGACTGTTCCTCCAAACACATTCCATGTGTTTCTTTTGTGTTGCTGGCTGTGTGATTGGCGCAGCTCAGTGTAAGTAGCAGAATGGTCCGGTATTCACGTCAGGAACAAGCCAAGATGGAGTTTGTGTACGGCCAGGTAGACAGAAATGGTCGAGAGGAACCATGGTTACACCAAAACAAGTACCCTCATAGACACCAACTACGTCCTTTGTGGCGTTTGTGTGATGATGTTCGTTTTCGGTCAAATGAACGTGTGTGAAGGCAGTGGACAGTGTTTACAGTACATGTGGAGTTTATGCTAGGGTTTGTTACAGTGTGTTGTAGAACCCAGTCCCATCTTTAGAAATTACCCACGTATAATCATCAGACAACATATCAACTTCCAACAGCAGCTCACTGATCACCTCATGCCATTGTGACTGAATACTAGTTTTCTGCAACATATACTGCAGCTGTGGAGGTGCACTGTGAACACTGCTGTACAGGCACTGCAAGAAGTCTTGAGTCATTACAGCCTTTGGTGCCGCATGATGCACACCTTTTGCCACCTCTGGGCTACATCCCCCAATGTACGAAATACATATATCTGCAATCTCAGTCCGACAAACTCCACAATCGCCAATCCATTAGCCTCGTCCTACGTAAGGTCGATAACCTTTTTCTGTGTAACAATACTGAAAGGATTGTCGGCTGCATATGAAGACGTGTTGAATGCACCTCATTACTTCACCTCATTACTTCATGTGAATGGAGTTTCACAGCCTTAAAAGAAATCAGTGCATGTGAAGAATGGAGCGGTTTTATATGCAGATCCCCCACATAGACGGGATTCATGACCTCTACTGCAACCTTCGCTATGTCCACAGCAACGAAGTTCTTATTCAAGGGGATGACCCATTTAAAATTTGGCGTTGCAATTCATTTCCTGACGCCATAATACCAATCCCATTTCTTTCTAACACGAATTTAGTGATGTTTCCTCGAATGCTCCATTGTCTTGCCGAAGACTGAATTTTCCACAAATTAAAAAAAAAAAAAAACTTGGCGAATCATTGTTTATAGCTGCCCTCTTTTCAAAGAGCATGACTGCTTGAAGCAGGTAGCGCAGGCTTCTGTAACTATTTCCACCCCTAAGCTGGGGCACAGCTGGAGAATACGATAGTGAAGAATATATCTCTGCTTATTCCCCAGCGTTGAGATCAGTTTGGGGATGAAGCCTGCTCATTGAACTATTGACCTGGACATAGCACCAACTCACTCTGCCCATCATGTGAAGTAATAGTGTATCCGAGTTCTACCTCTGCCTTCACAATGTGTCACAGGTCCAAGGAGGCACTGAAAGTAATTTTATATTACAAAGGGATAACGCTCCTGATGGTGGCCATTCTTAACCTTTTAGAATTTTTTTCCTTGGTGTGTATTTCTATGCGTTCATGGTAAAACAATGCACAAGATGCTTTGCTGATTACTCCCTTTTGGAAAAGATATTAAGGCACCTTAAACGAATATGCTGTTGATGCCCATGATTACTCATCTGGAATGGAAGCAGTCGGGACATGTTTCTCATCCATACAGTGTTTATTATTATTGCTGCCTAATTGGAGAATAGTATCATGTTTACATGCAAAGCACACTGACCTGCATAATCAGAGAAAGGAAGTGATCCTGCGACATTTTTTATCAGATTTGTTCTGCACATCTGATGCCCATTTTGTCTTTCTCTAGGCCGTAAACATGAACCGATATACCGGTATTCTATACCACGATTTTAGACATCTGAAGTTTATCGAGGAAATCGATACTGTCAAAGTTTTAACATCCACATACGTTATTACGCGCAACTAATCAAGATGTAGGCTCTGGACTCTGTTAAATTTTTCTCTCATAAGCCAGAAACGGCCATGCAATACAAGACTCCTCGTTTTTATTTTGGACATTAGTACATGCTTTCTTATTAGCTAGAGCCTTAGGAAGTTCGCTGTAGCTCAACTCCCACATAATGTACTGTAGACAAGTGAGTTGATGTCGAGGTGCATTATTGGTCTGTGTGTTTTACTTGACTCTCTGACTTCCATCTCAGAAAACGTGGCCCTATGACACTCAAGGTGAATTTTTGAAACATCTCCATGATACCACCCCATCCTCCCCCCCCCCCCCCAAAAAAAAAAAAAAACGAGGGTTGGAACTTTAATAGTAGCAACTACTATTTTACAGTTCATACAAAATAGATACGTGTTTCAAAGTTTTACTGACCTTCAAAGTAGGCACCAGCATTGCGTATAATCCATTGCCAGTCGTAGGATACCCTTAGCAGTGCTAGTTGTGTTGATATTTCGAGCAGCACGGTTTATTACTCTACCAATTTCTAGCAGTTCTGAATCGAATGCAGTGAAGTGTTTCCTTCAGTTTAGGAAACGAGTTGAACTCTCGAGGGCTTAAGTCAGGGGAGTGCAATAGGTGGTATAGCACTTAGCAGCCCCATCAGTCAAACAAATCAGTAACAGCATCCACTGTACATGCTTGAGCATTGTCCTCCAAAATGATGGTCAGGTCCTGCAGAAAGTGTCATCACTTCTGTCTATAAGCAGGTCGTAGGTTGTGGTCCAAAAATGAACAGCAAGTGAGACAATGGCAGCAACTGCGGCAGCAGCTACCTACAGAGCGACAAGCCTCATCCTTGAATATGAAGCGTGTCCAACAGAATCATGCTCTGATGTCGCCTCCGCCGGTTCCAGCACACAAGCTACTGCATACTGTAGAGAAGGTTCTGTTGGAGTAGCAAACATAGATACATTCGCCTCTCCGACTGTAGAGAAAGAATAACGAAACAATAAGTACAACATTCTAGACATTGATAAAACAGAACACTGATTATATGCATCACTAGAAAAATAAAGAACAAGGAGGAGGAGTGTATAAATCAGAAATATATCTCTGCCTCGATGATGAAACCAAATAACTGAGGTCGTCATGGATCACCTCCATCCTCTCCGGCATCTCTGACCATAAATCACGGAACTTCCACTACATATCCTCCATCCACTGCAGCATCTCTGTGTTGGAGTCAGTATGGAGCCAGCGATGCAGCTCCCCTAATCAGATCCAACAATACATTCATTTAAAAACTTTTTAATGCACAGACACACTCAAATTACAGGTTAGAAAAATTTTAATATGAATATGTGCTTACATAGCTGTTGTGATATCTGATCTGTTGTTAGAGGCTGCTATGAGCATTCTATTGGTTGTACAAAACCAACACAAACTCACTGGCTTGCTGCTGCTACCTTTCAGCCTACAGCTGCCGATCGAGATCTGCCAGCTTTTCAGGAATAAATGCTGAACAACAGTAAGAAGAATTGTTTTACACTCTTATCTTATGTCAAAACATTCAATACTACTAAATTTCAATGTACGCTGCTACTAACAGAAGGGAATTTTTTAACAAGAATATGTATTTACATGACTGCTGCAATGAATGAATTGCTGTTAGAGGCTGCTCCAAGTAGTTTGGGGCTTGTGCTGCACCACCCACAGATTCATTCGCTTTTTGCCTTTCAGCCTTCACTTGCTAATTGTTCTTAGCCAACGCTGGACATTTATATGCTGCAACGACAGCAACAATAAGAATTGTTGAATACTGCTAAGACACACACACACACACACACACACATTCAATGCTACAAAGTTCGAACATACTGGTAAAAACTCATATTGCAAACTTTTTCTGTACATACATAGCAATTCCTCCAAATACTCAGACTGCCATCGACATTTGGCACTCATCTTGTCACGGCTTCCCCCTCGAAGGTTTGAGACCTCTCTTGGGCATGGGTGTGTGTGATGTCCTTAGCGTAAGTTAGTTTAAGTTAGGTTGAGTAGTCTGTAAGCTTAGGGACCGATGACCTCAGCAGTTTGGCTCCATAAGACCTTACCACAAATTTAATTCATTTGCCATTGCCGTTGATACTACTGGTATTTGTTGTTTAGTGACATTTAAGAGCCCAGGTGTTCCGAGAACAGCTGGATGCTGGACAAGCTGAGAAATGTTTTTGAACCGCCCACATTCTAAGGGATGGTATTCGGAGTGAAACTTAGGCCATCAGACTCATACACATTTGAGACAAGGTAGTCTGTGGAAAGGCATTTTTCTGTTGTTGACAAGGAAAATGTATCCCTCACCTAGTCTGATCGTTCTGGGAAATAGAACTAAAAGTTTGCAGCTGGTCAGGCAGGAAGCACCTTGTTCAATGTCCTCCTATTTCCCCAGTGACGTTTTATATATGTGACGTTGAACAATGTATAAGTGAGATTTTTAGCTGTGTTGCATACCGTTTCACATTCTTTGCAGCGTATATTGCATCTCTCATAGCTGTTGCATATGGTTGTTTATGATTTCTTTAACTGATGTAGACTGATGATATGTAGCAATGTAATTACTCCTTCCAACAGTGTAATACTTGCACCTTTCTGAACTTTTCCAACCAATTTCTGCCGATGTTGTGACCTCAAGAGAATTTAAAAGTGACGAAATAGAGATATCCATCCACACCAGCAACTCGCAACGACTGAGCTTTACCCACCAATTTCAAGGTTGGGAAGGGAGGAGAAAAGAAAGGAGAGGAGTGGAGGGAATGGGAAGAGGAGAGAAGGGGTGAGAGGTGGGGAGGGTGGAGGGGAAATCTCATGACGTCATCAATTGATGTTATCAGTGTGATGTTGAAAGATCAACTGATGCCACATTGAATAAATTTGGCAACAATGCAGACTGTCCTAGCTTTGGCCTTTGGCTTGACCTCACGACATATATATCATACTATGGGGGAGAGTGTTGTGTCTGGAGGATAGTGAAGACATCTAGCGACCAGTTTGAGAATGACATGAAGAAACTTGCAATATAGATCACCATAAACAATTTATGGCATTTTATAGTGTTTTTGTTATTGTGAGTTATGAGATTGTGTTTTGTGCAGCATTTTTAAATATTGTGAGCTGTACTTATTTAAATCCTGAATAATATTTCAAATATATTTTGAGGATGTTGTTAATTCATCAATAGGAAAGTTTTACGGCGAATAAAAATCTATACGTTGTTGAAACCAGTTACATAACGTTTGGGTGGTTAAGCAATACTTGGTCAGCCATGCGCCATTTTCTGCCAAGCAACAGACGGTCTTTTTATCATAGAACAAATAACATTTGCAAATGAACTGAGTTTCTTCAACATTTTAATTTTTTCCTTGTTTCGAAGACAGAAATTTTTGTTAGCTGCCAACAGCTTCTGTTTCTCTATTTTGTAACTTGTAACTGGTTTTAGACAACTCTTCCCTTTATTTTGATTTCACTTACTAGTAACTATTAAATGCAACATTGACAGGATTTTCTCGATTACAGGACTTTTAAATCTGAATTTACCATTTGTTGTTAGATACATTATCATGTTATACCTCCAACAGTTTTCCACGTTTGGAAAAAGCTTATCTTTTGGAGTGTTATTTGTAATTCAAGAATAAGACTGCAGCGCATATAAATTGAATGCCATCATATCAAAATGTACAGTATTTACTTTGTATTTCAGGGTTGGATAGAGGCGGAAGTCTGTGAAGTGTTCCAAGGTGCAACGCTTTCCCCTATGTGTCCAATATTAACATCTTTCATTACAAACCCGTGACATGCATTTTTTTAATATTCTGAGATCGGGGCGAGCACATAACAAGAAGAAAATACACTTTCTAAGAGAGGGAATTACCACCAGTCAGTTTCATGGGTGATTACACGCCTAAAGTGCGCGAGGCTAAGACATATAGACATATCTCCCCCCCCCCCCCCCCCCCCTCATCAACTTGGTCTTTTAACCAAAATCTGTAATTAACATGGAGAAAATAAGTGCGCATTTACTGATGACCAGAAAGTTTTCCATTTTTATTGAATGAGAGCATTAATTAAAAATGGACTACTACTGAGCGGACGAAATGAAATACTGCACAGTTAATTTTGTTAGCGGCCACCCTCTAGCCTTTAGGAAATATGTGCACTGATATCTCCCGAAATTCATGGCATAAAGGTTACTGCGTAACTACACTGATTACCTGCAAAAATTTGCTTTTCAATGTCATTAGCATCTATAACACAATCAAGAAAGTATTCAGTCACATGGTGAGAAGCCTTGCAACTTTAAAAGTTTAATTAACAACGACAGTGAATGGCCGTAGTGAAAGAAACGCCTTTAAAGTCAAAACCATTATTAAGCTGCAATAATTCATAAGACCGGTTTAGCCCACTTTAACTACCTGCAAAGATGGAATGACAGCAACGTCATTTAGCTTTACGTGCACAACCAATCGTAATTGATTACCGGTTACCACACTGTCAAGAAATTCAGAGTGCAATTTAACAACGAATTTCACCGCTTCTAAAATTGTAGTCCATATGTGCTGGGGTATGTGCAAAAAAAAAAAAAAAAAATGGCTCTGGGCACTATGGGACTCAACTGCTGTGGTCATTAGTCCCCTAGAACTTAAAACTACTTAAACCGAACTAACCTAAGGACATCACACACATCCATGCCCGAGGCAGGATTCCAACGTGCGACCGTAGCAGTCGCACGGTTTCGGACTGCGCGCCTAGAACCGCGAGACCACTGCGGCCGGCCAGGGGGTATGTGCAGGTGAGACACAGGCACACATGCACTTGCTGGATCGCGCCGAGGCACACCACAACCATCATCTGTTCCTCTAGCATGCCTTTCCCACTCACCAAACAGTAAGCTGCTCTTTGTACATTGTCCCGTCCTGCCGGCTGACTTCATGTGCTGGCCCTCCACTGATTTTGTGATCTGCAGTGGCACACTCCTGCTCATGTGCTGGCCCTTTAAATTCCTCACTCGTGTGCAAGGCGCCTTCCCGTCACGGAACCCGGAACTCACTGCTGCATAAAGAGACACTGTGAGTGCGAGTGTCGATAAGCGGTATCAGCTACTGTATATCTAGGAGTGCAAGAAGAGGAATTTACCCGAAATTACGTGCACAGAAGAGGGGGGCCCTCTTACATTTACAGCGTATGATGTGAAGTTTATTCTTTTCTTTACCAAATAGAATCCCTACCTTCCATTAAGCTGTAACTCTACTGTCTGCCACACCAACCGCTTTAACCTTCAACATTCGCATGAGATTTCAGCATTAACGTACGGTACCACGAAGTCTTTGTTACGACAGTTTTGTTATCAGTTATTGTTGGACTCTGGAGTTCCCACTTCTAAACAGCGGAATAAAGTGTGCAATGGATCATGCTGTGAAACAACGTGGTTCAAAATCGAATTTTTCAACTGAATGCAGGTGTTGCTACAACGCAAATTTCAAAATCGTGGTTCTTCGGCATGCAAAGTGAAAAGCAGTTGTGCACCTTGGAGGAAGTATGGACTCACAGAAGCCTATGTCTGAAAGTGGCGAAAGGACAAAGCGAGTCTGAAAAGAGCGAAGTTGACTAGGAAAGTTTGTAGTGGACAAAAGGATGGACGTTTCGAAAATGTTGAAATGGAGGTAGTGGCAATTGTGCGCATGAGTCGTAAAGAAGGAATGAGAGTGTCTATCGATGTCATGCGGAATAAAGCACGCAAACTGGCACGGTGTTCAAATTAAAGCCAGTTGTGTGCATTATACAATAAGGTAGCGACGCAATGAACTTGTGCTGTCACGTCGAACATTCCTGGCTCAGCGTCTTCCGGCAGCGTTTAAGGAGAACTTGGTCGAGTACCAGCGACACGTTACTGTACCGAGAAAGGGCCACGTTTACCTCTTAGGGAAACCGAAAACGCTGACATAACTATCGTTTACTTACACGTGCCATCCAGCACAACAACTGAAGAGAAAAGCATCAAAAAGGTATAGGATTGCATTAAGGCTAATGAGAAATCGCAAACTACCGGTGTGCTTGCCGATGGGACAAGGACGCCACTATACGACGTCGTGCATCGTAAGGCCATGCCAAAGGGAAAGCTTCCGTCTGCTGTCACATTTCATTTCAACGCCAAAAGATGATTGATTAATGATCTCGGTGTAGATTGGCTGCGTATAATCTGGAGCAGGACGCACGGTACTCTTCTAATGACCGTCGGATGTTGATTCATGACCTTTTCAGGGGGAATTTCACACCAGTAGTGGAAGCAGAAAAACTGAAATTAAAACACAGATTTTCCCAGGAGGCCTCTCTCCAAAGCTACAAGTGTTGTATGTTGTGGATAAAAAAAAAGTTTAAAGACCATCTGAAGTAAATGAACAGGAAGCGGTTAATTCAAGATTGCCAAACCCTGACCCATTCCGAGAATTAATGTTGCCTCAAATATATCTGTTAAGTCATAATTCAGACTTCTTGGACAAGCTTATCTTCTGGATCAGTTGTGAACGACTTGAAGACGTTTTGTGTAGTAAATTCTTTACATGGGAGTGAAAAAGATCTGCCATGGGGATAAAGGCAAGATAATCAAAGCAGTGGCAGTGACATTTCAAATTCTGTGGAACATTCCAGAGAGGAAGAATATATTATACTAGAACTGACATGTGATTACATTTTCACGCAATTTGGGTGCATACATCCTGAGAAAGTAGTACCCGGAACACCCACCTCTGGCAGTAATAACGGCCTTGATACTCCTGGGCATTGAGTCAGAGCTTGGATGGCGTGTACAGGTACAGCTGCCCATGCAGCTTAAACACGATACCACAGTTCATCAAGAGTAGTGACTGGCGTATAGTGACGAGTCAGTTGCTCGGCCACCATTCACCAGACGTTTTCAGTTGGTGAGAGATCTGGAGAATGTGCTCGCCAGGGCAGCAGTCGCACATTTCCTGTATCCAGAAAGGCCCGTACAGCACCTGCAACATGCGGTTGTGCATTATCCAGCTGAAATGTAGGGCTTCGCAGGGATCAAATGAAGGGTAGAGCCACGGGTCGTAACACATCTGAAATGTAACGTCCACTGTTCAAAGTGCCGTCAGTGCGATCATGAGGTGACCGATACGTGTAACCAATGGCACCCCATACCATCACGCCGGGTGATACGCCAGTATGGCGATGACGAATACATGCTTCTAATGTGCGTTCACCGCGATGTCGCCAAACACGGATGCGACCATCATGATGCTGTAAACAGAACCTGGATTCATCCGAAAAAATGACGTTTTGCCATTCGTGCAGCCAGGTTCGTCGTTGAGTACAACATCGCAGGTGCTGCTGTCTGTGATGCAGCGTCAAGTGTAACCGCAGCCATGATCTCCGAGCTGATAGTCCATGCTGCTGCAAACGTCGTCGAACTGTTTGTGCAGATGGTTGTTGTCTTGCAGACGTCCCTATCTGTTGACTCAGGGTTCGAGACGTGGTTGCACGATCCTTTACAGCCATGCGGATGAGATGCCTGTCATCTCGACCTGCTAGTGACACGAGGCCGTTGGGATCCAGCACTGCGTTCCGTATTACCCTCCTGAACCCACCGATTCCATATTCTGCTAACAGTCATTGGCTCTCGACCAACGCGAGCAGCAATGTCGCGATACGATAAACCGCAATCGTGATAGGCTACAATCCGACTTTTATCAAAGTGATGGTACGCATTTCTCTTCCTTACACGAGGTATCACAACAACGTTTCACCAGGCAACGCCAGTCAACTGCTGTTTGTGTATGAGAAATCGGTTGGAAACTTTCCTCATGTGAGCAAGTTGTAGGTGTCGCCACCGGCACCAACCTTGTGTGAGTGCTCTGAACAGCTAATCATTTTCATATCATGGCATCGTCTTAATGTCGGTTAAATTTCGCGTCTGCAGTACGTCATATTCGTGGTGAAACAATTTTTAATGCCAGTGGGTAGACCGTTCGCCTGGTGCAAGTCTTTTGAGTTGACGCCACTTCGGCGACCTGCGTGTCTATGGGGATGAGATGATGATGATTAGAACAACATAACACCCAGTCTCTGAGCGGAGAAAATCTCCGTCCTAGCTGGGAATCGAACCTGGGCCCATAGGTACGACATTCCGTCTCGCTGACCACTCAGCTACCAGGGGCGGAATATATATGGAATGCAAATGAAGTCCCTTGTTTCTTGACAGAGCGTAGGGAACGATGTGTGAGACCTGTACCGCCGTACTAGGCAAGGTCCTAATGGAGGTGGTTTGCCGTCGCCTTCCCCAGAGCAGATACATATATAGAAAATTAAAACTGATAGCAGGTTTTTAGTTATTTTCCTGGTTACTCAAATTCTTATTCTCTTGTTTTATTAATAATTATTATTTGTCTTCTTCATTAGTAGCTCATATTACATGAAGATTTTGACTATTGTCCTCCGAATGTTCATGAAAGTACCAATACAATTTGATAATAAAGAGAAAAGGAGATATTGTGTTTGACTACTAATCAAAATGTCTTTGGTCCCGGTTTCGAACCTCAGTCCCTACTTAAATATTTGAATAAAAATCATGTGCAATGGTGGCCGAAGACTTACGACACAAGAAGTCAACCTCATTCCCCCTACGGCCTTGTCAAAGAGGGCGGAGCTGCGGACAAAAGTTCATGGCACTCTCTTGCCCTCGGGATGGGAAACTGCCGATAAAAGTCAGAAGAATTAGCAGAGGGCAATGGAAACTACTGCATTATATAACATAATGTCTACCCACAAAACATGTGGCCTCTAACTGAAGAAGCGTCATGATGATCTCTCAACTGGCAAACAATACCGGACCAGTCCCACAACGACATTTCCGGGAGGCGAAAAAGCTTGATTGATCACCGAAAGGATAATGTTTTACGAGTTGGGGCGTGGAATAACACAAGTCTAAACGTGGTAGGGAAGCTAGGAAACCTGGAGAGGGAAATGCTAAGGTTCACTCTAGATACAAAGACATTGTAGGCACCAGTAAAATGAAATGGAAAGGATATAAGGATTTCTGGTCTGATGAATATAACGTAATATCAACAACAGTAGAAAATGGTACAATAGGAGTAGAATTCGTTATGAATAGGAGCTTCAAAGGCTCTGACTACTATGGAACTTAATATCTAAGGTCATCGGTCCCTTAGAACTTAGAACCACTTAAACCTAATAATCTAAGGACATCATACACATCCATGCCCGAGGCAGGATTCGAACCTGCGACCGTAGCGGTCGCGCGGTTCCAGACTGAAGCTCCTAGATACGCTCGGCCACGCCGGCCGGCTATGAATAGGAGGGTAGAATATTGAGTGAGCTGCTGTTAACATTTCAGTGATACGGTTGTTCTCATCAGAATCGACAGCAACCAACACCGGCAATGTTAGTTCAAATATAAATGTCGATGTCACAAGCAGAAGATGAAGAGACAGAAAGTATGTTAGGATATCGAACGGGTAATTCAGTACTTGACGAGAGATGAAAATCTAGCAGTCATGGGGGGATTAGATTGCTGTTTCAGAGAAAGGAGTAGATGAAAGAGTTACGGGATAGTATGGATGTGGTAGTACGAATGAGAGAGGAGAAAGACTAATTGAGTACTATACTTTCCGTTGGCAATAGCAAATACTCTCTTCAACAACCGAGAGGACGAGGGATGAGGTATTCCTGGAAAAGCTTGGAGATACAGGAAGATTTCAAACAGATTACATCATGTTCGCTTAGAGATCCCAAAACCTGATATTCGATTGTAAGCCGTACCCACTGGTTAATATAGACTCATATATCACAATTTAGTAGTGATGAAGAGTAGGCTAAAGCTTAAGAGACTAGTCCAGAAAAATCAATGTGCAAAAAAGTGGAAGTACTAAGGAATGTAGATATACCTTTGAAGTTCTCAGTGGCTATAGATTTCACGATAATGAATAGCTGAATAGTCAGTTCAGTTGAAGAGCAAGGGACATCTCTAAAAGAGCAATCACAGAAGTTGGGGAGAAAAAGTAGGTAAATGGTAGGCAACTGCGAAGCAACTATGGGGAAGAGAAAAAATGCTTCTGTTGTTCGACAAAAGAAGGAAGTACGAAACTGTTCTGTGAAATTCACGGATACAGAAATAAAAGTCACTTAGGAATAAAGTAAATAGAAAGGGAAAGGAAGCTAAAGCGAAATGGCTACATGAAAAATGTGAAGAAATCGAAAAAGAAATGATTGACGGAAGGATTGACTCAGGTGAAATTAAAAGCAAGGACACTAACATTAAAAGGGCAGTGGGAATTCCAATGTTAAATGCAGAAGTGAGAGCAGGTAGGTGGAAACAGTACATTGAGGGCTTCTATCAGGGGCAGGACTTATCTGATGGGTGATAGAAGAAGAAGGGTCGATGGGGACGAAAGGTAGAAGTCTTCTGGATGTTTTGAAATCAAATGAGGCAAAAGAATAGATGAAAGTCCATCTGAATTTCTAAAGTCTTTCGTGGGAGTGGCAACAAAACGATTATTCACATTGTTGTGTAGAATGTATGAGACTGACCATATACCATCAGATTTTCGGAAAAAACGTCATCCAAATATCAAGTATCAAATATTTCAAGAGGCGACAAGTACGAGAATTATTGCACATTCAGCTTAACAGCTCATGCAGGCTAGATAGTGACAAAGTAGTGTAGAGAAAAATAGAAAATAAAACTGACGATCTGTTCGATGACGTTCAGATTCACCTCCGGAGAGGTTAGGGCACCAGAGAGGCCGTTCCTAAGTTGCCCTTGATACTGGAAGCAAGAACGAAGAAATATCGAAACGTCTTCATAGTATTCTTCGACCTGGAAAAAGAGCTCCTAGGCGTCAAATGGTGCAAGATGTTCGAAATTCTTTGAACAATTGGGGTAAGCTATAGGAAAAGAAGGTAATATACAATACGTACGAGAAACAAGAGGGAAGAATAAGAGAGGAAACCTACAAAGAAGTGCATAGGTTAAAAAGAGCGTGAGACAGGCAAGTAGGCTTTCTCCCCTTTACGTCGCAGAACCAAGGACGGGAATAAAAAAAAAAGTTTGAAGAATGGGATTGAAATTTAAAGTGAAAGGATATCAGTTTTAAGGTTTGCTAATGACATGCTACCCTCAGTGAAAATGATGAAAAATTACTGGATCTTTTGAATGGAATGAACAGTCTAATGAGTACGTATTATGGACTGAGAGTAAATAGAAGAAAGACGAGAGTAATGAGAAGTAGCAGAAGTGAGAACGGCGAGGAACATAACATCCTAATTGGTGATCCAAATTAGATGAAATTAAGGAATTCTGCTACCTAGGTAGCAAAATAATCTGTGATGGACGGAGCAAAGAGGAAATAAAAAGCAGACTAGCACTGACAAAAAGATCATTTCTAGCAATGAGGAGGCTACTAGTATCAAACGTACATCTTAATGTAAGAGAACGTGCGTTTGGAGCACAGTGTTGTAAGGTAGTGAGACGTGGACTGTGGGAAAAACGAAACAGAAGAGAATAGGACCATCTGAAATGTGGTGCTAAGAAAAATGTAAAAAAATTGTTGGACTGATAAGGAATTCCTCGGTAGAATCGATGAGGAAACGGATACATGGAAAACGCTGACAAGAAGAAGGAACTGGAGGATAGGACATCTTTTAAGACATCAGGAAATAGCTTCCAAGAATACAGAGGCAGTTGTATTGGGTAGAAAATGTAGAGGAAGACAGAGATTGGGATACATCCCGCAAATAACTTAGGACGTCCGTTTCAAATGCTACTCCAAGTTGAAAAGGCTGACTCGGGAGAGTAATTCGTGATGGACCGTATCAAATCAGTCAGAAGAATATTGACTCAACAAAAAAACTGTTTGTGTTCGTGTGTCTTCCAGTACTGTGTCATACTTGTACGGAGACCCATTAATAACGCAAGGGGACGACAAGTTAATTTAGCGCCGAAGCAGGTTAGATGTTGTAAGAAATGTTGTTCCGGATGTAGCAATTCTGTTGCTTTAAATATCCCTGATTATATAGCTCATGTTTGTCCGGCTCATTCGAGTTCACTTAAAGTTAGAGGAAGGAAAAAGTTATGAATTGAAACCGACAGTAACCGCCATAGTGTCTACTGGTTATCGCCACCGATAATGTTTGAGCTAGATATTCAAAATTATCGATAATGCACTCATCTCTGTTTTCATAATTTCACTCGAAAGAAAACTTTCTGGTCAATTATTTAGTCTTATTGTTTCAGTCATACTGTAATATACATACTTTTCATAAATTACAAACTTTTTCTCTAATAATCCCACATTATTCTCAGTGAATTTAAATCGACTTAAAGTATTTGAACCTTACATCTATGTCGAGGGGGACAAAAGCGAAGCAGTGGTTGAGAAGGGAGTGAGATAGGGTTGCAGCCTATCTCCGATATTATTCAATCTGTATATCGAACAAGCAGTAAAGGAAAAAAAATGGAGTTGGAGTAAAAATCCATGGAGAAGAAATGAAAACTTTGAGGTTTACCGACGACATTGTAATTCCGTCAGAGGCAGGAAAGGACCTGGAAGAGCAGTTGAAAAGAATGGACAGCGTCTTGATAGGAGGATATAAGATGAACATCAACAAAGCGAAGCTAAGGTAATGGAATGTAGTCGAATTAAATAAGTTGATGCTGATGGAATTAGATTAGGAAATGAGAGACTTAACGTAGTAGATGAGTTTCGCTATTTGGGGAGCAAAATACCTCATAATGGTGGAAGTAGAGAGGATATAGAATGTAGACTGGCTAGGGCAAGCAAAGTGTTTCTGAAAAAGAGAAATTTGTTAACATCGAGTATAGATTTAAACGTCAGGAAGATTTTTTGAAACTATTTGTATGGAGTGTAGTCACGTATGGAAGTGAAACAAGGACGATAAATTGTTTGGACAAGAAGAGAATAGAAGGTTTCGAAGTGTGGTCCTACAGAAGACTGCTGAAGATTAGATGGGTAATCACGTAACTAATGAGGAGAACTGGGGAGAAGAGGAATTTGTAGCACAACGTGACTAGAAGAAGAGTCGTTTGATAGGACACGTTCTGAGGCATCAAGGCATCATCCATTTAGTATTGGAGGGAAGCGCGGAGGGTAAAAACCGTAGAGGAAGACCAAGGCATGAATACACTAAACAGATTCAGAAGGATGTAGGTTACAGTAGTTACTCGGAGATGAAAAAGCTTACACAGGATAGAACAGCATGGAGAGCTGCGTCAAACCAGCCTCTGGACTGAACACCACAGAAACAACAACCACATCTATGTTGTTTTTTTATAACTTTCAATTAAATTAACTTCGGTCGCAACATTCAAGTGACTATTATTCCTCCATCAATCACAGTAAAATATACTTGTTCTTTTTCATGAAAGTAAAAGTAATGACACTCAGAAACCCCTCATTAAGTTTTCAACAATACAGACGAACAATAGTTATTCTCTGTACTTAGTACATACGCGTGGCCTTGTAAAAAAATGTAAAAAAATTCTGTGTGCATGTAAACGGCCATAGGTCGAGTTTGCAAAATAAACGTCTGTAAATTAAACGACAAGGAAACTGCAAATACTTCTACAATCATACGTCATGAGCAATAACAAATAATTTTTCGTATTATCACGTCACTATTGACAGAAGGGATTTTGTATCGTTTTGGCTTCTTCTTATGGTTAATGCCTTTCTACTGGCTGTCATGTGTATCCCGGGGGCTACGATGCTCAAGTAGCGTAACTTTTGAGGGTCTGGTCACCATAGATGTCCGTCGACATACGTGAAACAAACAATACAAGCACTTTGTTACACACACTAAAAGAATAACAGTACTACAAATGTAAGCCAATAATATTAATAACATACTGCACGGTACGTCATGAAGGTTGACAAATCCTTGGTGTTTCGGTTAGTCCCTTAATGTGTAACCTCGTTTGCTGTAACTTTCAAAAAAGTACAAATGGAACACTCTAGTCCATAGCTATTGGTTACAAGGTTAATAAATAGCCCACGTTTCGGAAGAAGGAGGCGAAATACCTACACTGTGACCAAGCCATAAGTCATGGAGCACAAAGGTTTTCTGCGTTACCCTTCTAAGCATTTATGGGAGGAAAGATTGTTTTCCTGAACAACTTGCCTCTCTAGCCGAGGTTGTTAACGCGTGCTGTCCATTGACTCACGACTCGGAGGCAGCGGGCTCGAAGCCTAATGGTGGAAAATATTTAACAGCCAGTGTTTGGCCAGCAAGGAGGAGCCGCTCTGACGTTAGATTCCTGATAATAAGACTTCACGCCAATGTCCTGCATTAAATTCTAAACGTCACCTTAGTACCGCATGAAGTGATCGCGATAAGTTCGTAAGTTCGCCGGATGGTGACGTTGAGTCCTGCTATACTTTGGTCCTATATGCCAGCGCCAGGTTCATCTTCTCTCTCCTCTGATGTACAACACAAAAATGACAACATACTATACGCACAGCTATTACAACCACCTTCGTTCTACGAATACACTCACCACACGACTTTCATAGGTCGCGCAAAAAGAGGAAGAAAATGCTTTCCTTTTTCTTGTCTGCTTTTTTTTTTGTTTTTTTTGGGCAGTCTCTCACCGTGATGGTAATTAATGTGACAGTTACTGTTGTGAATTCAGTCTAAAAAATTTAGTGAATAATAAACTAGCAGCTCATTTTGTGCCAGAGACAGACACTGAGTATGTACCAACGGCCTTAGCTCGCGCCGACAAAAACACTTCACGATGTTGTGTCACACAAAATTCGCCTCCAGTAGATTATTCAGTTTGTAGCTAGTAACAGGAATGCGTTTGCACTTGTCAAGGTTTGCCAGATAAGGGATATATTGGGTAATATCAGATGAAGTTCGACGTGTATACGAAAACGTCTTCTGATGAAAGCATCTGATAATACTTTAATCAACTTATTGCTTGCTTGTCTGATCTTTGACTCTTTGTGAACTCTCTAGAAATAGCACTGTTATTTCTAAATTTCCTTGAAGTGTCATTAACAGCTGTTCTGTCAGATGTTCATAGTAGTTTCACAATTGAAGGAGGCATAAAAAATGACTCTGGAGTAAATATACAACATAAGTATGCACCTATTTTGCAGACAGTAGCATGTACAACGAAAGTAAATTTTAAAAAAATCTATGCAAGGTTATGAAAGGCGGAAGGAGAGAACAGTTGCTACAAAACCATTATGTACATGGTTTATCAAAACAGTAAAGGATACGTGATACAGTTTACAAAGAAAATACCTAAATGTATAAGAAGATTTACGAGGAATTACTTTTAAGTATTGTGTACTATGCCAAAAATTGCTGATGCTAGTGTTATTTATATGCGAATCAGAATACTAGAGCATATTTTTCCTAACACTGGAAGGACTCAAGTGCTGCAATGCGAATTATAAACACTGCTTCGCCCCAGCGTAGAATATTGTGTTCCATTACTGATTAGATGTCGACAACTACTTTACTGCTCCGAAAAGAGAGCAATCTTCAACTAGAAATAGTGATTTCACCTCTGTATGTAAACACACTAATTATGAATAAGGATCAAAACAAGACTGGGCATAGTATTTCGCCAGCACCGTACGTCACTTTACTCTCGATTCTGCCGACAGTATACATAGGAATAGAAGATCAGTGATTCTCTTCGGTAAATTTTATGCTGTCAAAAATTGTGTGAGTTGATCTACTTCCGTACGGCAGCACGATTCTATATCACACATAAATAAATGATTTTCGATAGCATATTTCCGCCACTTGATTGTATATAATGCATTTATTCCACTATCTAGATTTCGTCCTTAGGCCATTTCCAAAAAATGTCCTAATTGCGTAAAACACAAGACATCGTCGAAATATAAGTATCAGGTCTGTGATCTAACTCATTCTAGATGAAAATATTTGCTTCCTACGGTTAGCTTACGGTCTAACTAACCAAACGATAATACGTGGTCCTCACGTTCGATGAAATATCCTGCCCTAATTCACAACTTTCATTCTTCCTTAAAATTCTCAAAAAACTGTGTGATGTTACATTGGTCCCCAACATTTTTATTGCAAAGAATGTGAATGGTACTGTTTATTACACCCTGTGATCTAAAGTCAGATATGAAATCTGTTTTACCCTATTGACTCAGTTTCCTTTAAAACACTGACTATGATTTATTATTCTTTCGTTTACCTTAAATATTCTGCGCATTTAACTGCTGAAAATAACTGAAATATAACAAGGAATTATCACAGACGATCTTCAAATGAAGATGATTTAACAGCGTTTTCAGTAAGCCACGCCTGAACAGGCAGAACTACTTTGTTGGCATTGGCACCTCACCGTCGAGAGTTCCTTCAAGTGTTGGAAGTGACTGCTTGTTGTTCTCATTCGTGAAGATATGTTATTTGTGTTTTGTGTTAATTCAGAGGAAGACTGACTGGTATTCGTGTACATAGAGCAAATTCTGTTAGTGCTGCCAGTGAAGAGTTAACTCTGAAATCGCAAAAACAAAGCTCAGTCCTCTTTTAATGGAATGCTGTGAACTAAGTATTGTGATTGGAGCAAGAACAGGACCCTCAACATATGCTTTTTGTCACGTACTACAGTACTGACAGAGTGGTTAAAAGGATCGCGTCACATGTCCTTTGCTGTTCATATAATTTGGAGAGAACCGATGGACAACACAACGAATTTATTTTTATCTGACAAGAATATATGGAATCACCTCCAAACCCATGGATATTGTGCAGTGCTCTAACGACCGTTTATCACAGGAAGAACTGCCGATACCGCTGCCTCCTGAGAATGTCACAGCGAGCTATAATGAAATCAGTGATGAACACAAAGAAGGCAGCGAAGACGGAAAGCATGTAGAAATATCAAGAGCACTGTGAATCAAACAGCCATAGAGGTCATTTGTAGCACAGATTAAGATAACTGTAAATAACTATTTACCGTCACGAAGGACCTGTGACTATTTAATAGGTACGTTTGTAATCTATTAGCGATAAAGAGAAATTGCTAACATACAATAGTTTACCATCGTTACAGCGAACGCTATAACGGATATAGTAGATATGATGTATAGACTGAAACATCCTGTGTACAAACTACCACAAAAGGTGATAAGTGTTGGCTCTGTGTAAGGTTGTCGTTGGCTCAGTTTAATCAACCCGGCCACTGCTCTTCAACCATCTGGAAAGGAGGGAGAGCCTTGGATTCCCTGAGATGCTTCTTAGATTACGCATCATCCCTGTTAAAGCACAGGCCTTTCTTTTAGCAGAAACTTCAGAGCAATTACTGGACCTACAGTAGTTACATCTACCGGGAACAGCATTAGTTTTTAAGGCAGTCTGTATGACAGATGTGAATTTATTGCCGAATATGGAATCACTTCTTGAGTCTGTATATTATGACGTTTTGTGGTAGAACAACTCTTCAGTGAGCACGCGTTACGAATGTGCGGACTGCATCAAAACCAACCTGATGCTCACACAAAACAGCATAAAATATGTATTTCTAACCTCCATTGAACCTTCGGTTAGTACCGTAGTGCCACTCAGTAAACTTACAGAACAGCAGGCGAGTCTTACACCAGGGATGAAAAACGTCTTAAAATGTCTTATATACAGATCGCTATTAGTCTTTGTTAATGAAAACGTAAAGTCAAAGGTGAGGGTAACCAAGAAGGATTTATAGCTGAAATGTGGTACAAACGTCAGTGCTTTCCCTATATACTAGTTCCGAACAGTGGAGGGAAATCACTAAACTTAATGTTAACGTGCAAGTTACATGTCATGAGAGAAATAAATATATGAGCGTTTCCAGAAAACAGGCATAGATACGTAAATCGTAGATCATCACGGTTAACGAACGATCATAGTATTTTATGAAACCTATTTCGCGACAAATTTTCTCTCACAGAAGTATAAAGACTTAGTGAGCACCATTACCGATGTGTCCTTCTTTCTACTGTTCATTGATGTTTATCAAAATAAATTATGTGATAATCAGAAACAACAGAATAAACTTTTTAAACACAACGTCACTTGTTCACACGTGAAACGTTTATAGAGTAACAGTTTCCAGATCAGCAATCTTTATTTAACCTGACTTAGCAGCTTATGCTGTAGCTAATGAACAAAAAGTCATCATGTATATAAATTGTCAACAAACTTCCAAGTATCATAACACGTTGTACACAGAGCACAAAACTCTATGTCTGTAACTACTCATTTAAATAGTCAAATTTATTAAGTCGTGTTACACTGAAACGACGTAGCTCAATTTGATGTTTGTGTAACATAAATATTATTCTTTGCCTTATACCTGTCACGTAACAGCTACTAGGGTCTTACCTGAGAGTGTGAGATGCACATAGACTGCTAGAAGTTTTAATAATGGAAAAGTTTGTAGCTGTTCTATCAAATGCAGAATGATTAGGTAACAGGCATTCTCCAGTCCTACTTTGATTTGTAGATTTTTTAACCACAGTATCAATTTTCTCCATTGTTTTAAAATTCACTTATCCCATTATCTTATGCAGATTTGTGTAAGAACGTTGTTAGGTTTGTTATTACGCTTTTTGACAGGGACGTGAAATGAAAGAATTGATTTACGCAAATATATCAAAGAATAAGGTGGGCCTCTGAGTATGTTCCATTCACTTTTTTGCACATTTGCACTAGAAAAATATGACTATACTTGAATATGGCGTAACGAATGAATCACAACGGATACAGAAGCATGTCAGAGAAGGTAACGCAACGAAAATTGCGGAATGCTTTATTTTATTGCATATAACTTGTTCTGGTTATTATTTTCGTATAACGTCATACTAAGAGTCTATGTGCATCGATCTTTCGAGAGTATGTGCCTGTGACTCAATGAGTGGTGGTAAAATCACTGCAAAATTGTTTTATCGTAACTGGTGACAATTTATTCAGGACAAAACAGAGGATTAAAGTTAAGCTTTGAAAACGCTTTAGAAATAACACCACCGACAGAATGATGTCAAATTGCATCGGAATATTATCGGAGAAGGGGGAAAACGTATTGCAGAGGCAAAATAAAAAGTTACAAAAGTAGCAATAGGCGGCGCTATAAGAATCATAATTTGATAGTGATTGACTACAGATGACAAATGAGTCATACAACAATGCCTAATGTGTAAGCCGGTCGTTGTGTCCGAGCGGATCTAGGCGCTTCAGTCCGGAACCGCGCGACTGCTACGGTCGCGGGTTCGAATCCTGACTCGGTCATGGATGTGTGATGTCCTTAGGTTAGTTATGTTCAAACTTCTGGCCGACTGATGACCTCAGATGTTAGGTCTCATAGTGCTCAGAGCCAATTGAACCATTTTTTGACCTAATATGTATGGTTGACGTTAAACAAACTGTACTACTCAGTGTGCATGGATGTACAGGTGTGATACTCTTAGTTACGTAAGCCCATCTACCACGACAAGGCCATATAAC
Source organism: Schistocerca gregaria (assembly GCF_023897955.1). Lineage (NCBI taxonomy): Eukaryota > Metazoa > Arthropoda > Insecta > Orthoptera > Acrididae > Schistocerca > Schistocerca gregaria. The sequence continues at coordinate 460,782,612 of NC_064923.1, forward strand.
ATCGGATGGGAAAATCGTTTTTTAATTGACCTGAGGCCAAAAACCGCATAAAAATCATCAATACAAATCAAATCGGATTATTAATTTCCGTGCAAAACATGTTCAGTATGCTGTCCACCATTTTCTGCAACAAGCGAATCGAGAAACAGCATGTTCCAGGGTCGCGTTCAGAATGTTTTGCGCAATGTGTGCCTTCAATGCAGCCAAGTTTGCAGTCGGAACACTGAACACATCTTTCAGCTAGACCCCCAGTCAGAAGTCACACAGCCAGACCTTAGGGAAATGGCAGGTGATAATTGTAGCATTTTCTGAATGGCGCTTCAGCATCTGCTTAACTGGATTGACAAAATGTGAAGGTGCGACATCTTTCGTAAAACTGATCCCATCCACACATCCACGCTGTTAGAGAGCTGGAATGACGTGGTTGCGCAAAAGACGCTCATAGCACTTACCAGTAACGGTACAGGTAACAGGACGGGAAGCACCTGTCTCTTCGAAAAAATGTTGCCGTAAACTCAGACAACACAATGATGTTTTCAGGATGAAGTGGTACTGGTTGATTCCCGTGTGGATTTTCCGTTAGCCATGTTCGACGATTCTGTGTATTGACGTATCTTGTCAGATGGAAGTGGGCTTCTTCTGTCCACAAAATCTTCCAAACCCAATCATTGTCCACCTCCAGGCGAGCACGAAATTCTGAAGCAAAGGTCTCTCTTGCTGGCAGATCAACAGGAAGCAATTCGTGCACATGGGTAATTTGACTGGATAGCAAAGAAGGATGTTTCTGAGTATTTCACGCATCGTGCTCGCGGCTACGTCCAATGTTCGGGCAATTCTCCGTCCCCTAGACGTTTGGACACCACCACTCGTCTTCTCCTGCCTTGCTGTGACCACTGCTTCCACTGACGTCGAATCAATTCGTTTCCTCCCTCTACCAGGTTCCACTCGTCTTTTCGAATGTTCTAAAAATTTTCTCCAGACCCATGGCAGTCTTCGGACCAACGCCTTTTTTCAAACCCTTCAGTGCCCCGAACTTCTGCAGAGTGACTTGAGCACTGCCATAATTCTTGTAATACAGCTTATCAAACGGAGCGCGATCCTGCAGTGAGACAGTCATGGCGTGCGTCACAGACGCGAGAGGAGTAAAAGCCGTGTGCGTGGCGTATTTATACCAACATTAATGGGTCGTGTGCCCACAGGTATTTTCATTTACGTATTCTGGCACATACAGCGTCATCTGTTGATCAATTTCCACACTACTATTTTCTTCTGCCATACGTTTTCCCCCTTCTTCGATAAGATTCCGTTGCAATTTGACGTTATTCTGACCAATGGTGTTATTTCTACAGCGTTTTGAAAGTTTAATTTTAACTATAATCACCCTGTATTTACAAATGATTATTAATTAAACCGTCTCTTAAGAAATATCACAGTGGAACAATGTGGATACAAAACTTCCTGGCAGATTAAAACTGTGTGCCCGACCGGTACTCGAACTCGGGACCTTTGCCTTTCGCGGGCAAGTGCCCTACCATCTGATCTACCGAACCACGACTCACGCCCAGTACTCACAGCTCTACTTCTGCCAGTACCTCGTCTCCTACCTTCCAAACTTTACAGAAGCTCTTCTGCGAACCATGCAGAACTAGCACTCCTGAAAGAAAGGATATTGCGGAGACATGGCTTAGCCACAGCCTGGCAGATGTTTCCAGAATGAGATTTTCACTCTGCAGCGGAGGGTGCGCTGATATGAAACTTCCTGGCAGATTAAAACTGTGTGCCCGACCGAGACTCGAACTCGGGACCTTTGCCTTTCGCGGGCAAGTGCTCTACCATCTGAGCTACCGAAGCACGACTCACGCCCAGTACTCACAGCTTTACTTCTGACAGTACCTCGTATCCTACCTTCCAAATTTTACAGAAGCTCTTCAGCGAACCATGCAGAACTAGCACTCCTGAAAGAAAGGATATTGCGGAGACATGGCTTAGCCACAGCCTGGGGGATGTTTCCAGAATGAGATTTTCACTCTGCAGCGGAGTGTGCGCTGATTTGAAACTTCCTGGCAGATTAAAACTGTGTGCCCGACCGAGACTCGAACTCGGGACTTTGCCTGGCAGAAGTAAAGCTGTGAGTACTGAGCGTGAGTCGTGCTTCGGTAGCTCAGATGGTAGAGCACTTGCCTGCGAAAGGCAAAGGTCCCGAGTTCGAGTCTCGGTCGGGCACACAGTTTTAATCTGCCAGGAAGTTTCATATCAGCGCAAACTTCGCTGCGGAGTGAAAATCTCATTCTGGAATGTGGATACATTTATCATTGTTCCTGGAGAAACATTCATCTTTGAGTCGCCAGAATTCCACGACACGGGACAACAATCGCTTGAGTCATATTCAACTGTACACTGAAACAGTGTGCAACGATTAATGCTGTGATTTACTCCCATTACGTCAAGCAAAGAGAAAAAAAAAGAAGGGAGTGAACGACGTGAAATCAAGGACGCACGGTTCCAAATAGTATGTTAAAATGCAAAAAGCCGTCAACGAATATTAATTCTCAGTACATGTAGACATTCGTTACGCCAAGATTTTCAGTCTATAAAGTGCATAACAATTTATCTGAAAACTATGTGGTCACTAACACATGCGTATGTAACAGATTAAGTTCCTCACAACAAAGACAAATGTTCACTGAAGTTAACCACACTGAATGTAGCGCAACATTCTCCATGTGATGCACAGATTGGTAAATGTCAAATCAGCAAAGAAGGAGACATCACTATCTCTAGTACGTCGAACTATAGACACATGTGGTGGTAGCTCAAGCCTGAAGAGAGCATTCAGAATCAAATTTCTCTCGTTGTACACTGTTAAATAAGACTCGAAATATTATATTGCGTCTTGAAACATTTCTCTAACAAGCTGAAATACAATGGAGTAGGCACTTCTGCAAACTGCGCTATAACGTTCAAGTACCTGTATCCGCAACCGAGCAACACAGTTCACGAAGGCATGTCCATTCACTCACCCGTTTTCCTTCAGAGTTCTGAACATGGCACTTGGCCGAGAAATGGTTCCACCATCGGACGACTTGGAGAGGAAATACCCCTCTGACCCCCAACACCCTGCATCTTGCTGAACGTCCCCTCATGTTTTCTATGGCAAATAACTACAGACTATGTTTGGTAACTGTGGCCTCTCGGAAGAACATTTGAAATCTAGTGGCGTGCGCGTTCACACACACACACACACACACACACACACACACACACACACACACACACACACACATATACACACACACACACACACACACACACACAGTCATTCGTTCATAGTAATTTACAGGAAACACGGGCAATCAAAAGAATTTATAAATTCAAAATAAATGAACACATTGATTTATTTCTCCTTTGGAGGCAGATTAATAACTCGTCCAGAGTAAGGGCGACACACGATCAGAAATGTGTGGCTCATGAAATGGCTCTCATTGGCCAGTTTCACTTCTATGATAAATTTATTAAATGAGAGAATATACCGGGTGATCAAAAAGTCAGTATAAATTTGAAAACTGAACAAATCACGGAATAATGTAGATAGAGAGGTACAATTTGACACACATGCTTGGAATGTCATGGGGTTTTATTAGAACCAAAAAAATTCAAACGTTCAAAAAATGCCCGACAGATGGCGTTTCATCTGATTAGAATGGCAATAATTAGCATAACAAGGTAAGACATAGCAAAGATGATGCTCTTTACAGGAAATGCTCAATATGTCCACCATCATTTCTCAACAATAGCTGTAGTCGAGGAATAATGTTGGTAACAGCACTATAAAGCATGTCCGGAGCTATGGTGAGGCATTGGCGTCGGATGTCGTCTTTCAGCATCCCTAGAGATGTCTGTCGATCACGATACACTTGCGACTTCAAGTAGCCCCAAAGCCAATAATCGCACGGACTGAGGTCTAGGGACCTGGGAGGCCAAGCACGACGAAAGTGGCGGCTGAGCACACGATCATCACCAAACGACGCGATCAAAGGCCTTTCACGCGTCTAACAATACTTCGTCTTTTTTTTTTTTTGGTTCTAATAAAACCACATGTCATTCCAAGCATGTGTGTCAATTTTTACCTCTCTATGTAGATTATTCCGTGGTTTATTAAGTTTTCAAATTTATACTGACTTTTTGATCACCCGGTACATAAATGGAAACGAGGTTTCTGGTATGAAAAAGATGAAAATAATATAGAAAGGCAAAATCAGGGATAATTTAACAAAAGAAAAACGTGATCTATAGTAGTCTGTTATATCCTTTGTTAACTGCCCGCTACGGCGTTTTCGACGTTTAGGTCATTTTTAAACGCCAAAAATAAAAACATACTAACGTAGGAAACAGTGTAGCATCAATACATAATTTGTAAATTGATATGTCGCGCGGCTGGCACTGTACTTTTTTCTTGTACTGTCATCTTTGCCATCGGTTTCGTTCTGCCCGGCCGCGAGTCGGCAGTTCACCGCGGCTTCGGCTGTTTAAGTCTGGAGCGCCGAGGCAGCAGGGGTCACTGAGTGGTCTGTAGGTTACGGCACAACACGGTCAGGAGGCTGTCCCTTACTTGGTGTGCACGCTCTTTGCACGTGGTGTTTCCGGAGTGCTGCGGCCGGAGACGGTGGAAAGGGTTTGGGTTCCAGCACGAGGCGTGGTATTTCGCCCTTTCTCGCCACGCAATGCATGTTGAGAAGAAGAGCTAGCCGGATCGTTGACTGGCATGTGGTGTGTGTTCGATTTAAACATGTGCAATTGTGTGCTTATGTATGTTTGTTAACGTTTAGCTGTTGCTGTCTTCAGTGACGAGTCTGATATGTCAAAGTTACTTCACACGTGACATGATAACGGCGCTTGGGCTTTCCATCTTAGTATCCTACAACTTGATGACGGACCCGCCGCTACACGTAAGGAAACCCGGTGAGCTCACACATTATTGTGTGGTGGTATATCTAAAATAGTGGTAACCTTGATGATTAAGTACCAAAATTTGCACCTTAATTAATGAGTAAGAAAGTACTATTCCATGAAAGTGTACTTCTGGTGAGCTCTTGCCCGATTAAGGAAATACTTAGCTGTTACGATTACGTTTCAAGGAACAATCCTACACTACTGGCCATTAAAATTGCTACATCAAGAACAAATGCAGATGATAAACAGGTATTCATTGGACACGTATGTTATACTAGAACTGACATGTGATTACATTTTTACGCAGTTTGGATATATAGATCCTGAGAAATCAGTACCCAGAACATGCACCTCTGACCGTAATAAAGGCCTTGATACGCCTGGGCATTGAGTCAAACAGAGCTTGGATGAAGTGTACTGGTACAGCTGCCCATGAAGCTTCATCACGATACCACAGTTCATCAAGAGTAGTGACTGGCGTATTGTGACGAGCCAGTTGCTGGGCCACCATTCACCAGACGTTTTCAATTGGTGAGAGATCTGGAGAATGTGCTCGCCAGGGCAGCAGTCGAACATTTCCTGTATCCAGAAAGGCCAGTACACGAACTGCAACATGCCGTCGTGCATTGTCCTGCTGAAATGTAGGGTTTCGCAGGGATCGAATGAAGGGTAGAGCCACGGGTCGTAACACATCTGAAATGTAACGTCCACTGTTCAAAGTGCCGTCAACGCGAACAAGAGGTGACCGAGACGCGTAACCAATGGCACCCCATACCATCACGCCGGGTGATACGCCAGTATGACGATGACGAATACACACTTCCAATGTGCGTTCACCGCGATATCACCAAACACGGATGCGACAATCATGATGCTGTAAACAGAACCTGGATTCATCCGAAAACATTACCTTTTGCCATTCGTGCACCCAGCTTCGTCGTTGAGTACACCATCGCAGGCGCTCCTGTCTGTGATCCGGCGTCAAGGGTAACCGCATCCATGGTCTCCCAGCTGCTAGTCCATATTGGTACAAACGTCGTCGAACTCTTTGTGCAGATGGTTGTTGTCTTGCAAACGTCCCCATCTGTTGATTCTGGGATCGAGACGTGGCAGCACAATCTATTACAGCCATGCGAATAAGGTGCCTGTCATCTCGACTGCTAGTGATACGAGGCCGTTGGGATCGAGCACGGAGTTTCGTATTAACTTCTTGAACCCACCGATTCCATATTCTGCTAACAGTCATTTGATCTCGACCAACGCAGCAGCATTGTCTCGATAGGATAAACCGCAGTCGCGATAGGCTACAATCCGTCCTTTACCAAAGGCGGAAACGTGATAGTACTCATTCCTCTTCCTTACGCTAGGCAACATAACCACGTTTCACCAGGCAACGTCGGTCAACTGCCGTTTGTGTATAAGAAATCGGTTGGAAACTTTCCTCATGTCAGCAAGTTGTAGATGCGCCAACCTTTTGTGACCGCTCTGAAAAGCTAATCATTTGCATATCTCAACATCTTCTTTCTGTCTGTTCAATTTCGCGTCTGTAGCAAATCATCTTTGTGGTGTATCTGTTTTAATGGCCAGTAGTGTATTTACCTGTCTATTGCAGTGTTTAAATGAATTCTTAAGGGTTGAGTTTAAAGAAAAAAATTCACGAGCCACCCTGTTTCAATGTTATGTTTTATTCTTTTATGTAATTTGTATGTGCAATTGCAAGTGTGCTGTTGTAGTTGATTTGTGTTCCAGTTAGGAGGAGCACAGAGTATTTCCTCCGGTATGGTGGGACTTGGCACTGGGGCTTTACGACTTGGCCGTTGCCAGTGGAACTGTGATTCGATAGACCGGCCTCCATGCTACTGGCCTTGTGTCTCGATCTCGTTCTTAAGTATTACTGTTCACTTTGTTCCTGGTTCTGTCAGGTCGTTAAGCTTCGCAGCTCGTTACTCTGCCGGTTTGGCGGATGCCCCCTTTCTCTCGAAATATAAACTTATAAGACTGGGTCACTCTGTAATTAGTACCCGATCATATTGCAGGAGGCTCCGCCTTATTAATTCTGTATTCCGTTTTATCATATATGTACCTTTTATGCTGGCTGTAAAGTTCCATTCTTATAAAGGAGGGTTTCATGTGCCTGTGTTCTCAGGGAATGTTTAGATGCCGAGCGCTGTCTATTAATAATTCTTTGTTATTTAATTAACGCCTACGTGTACTGGCATCGACTGGATTATTCCTTAGTCAGAAGTCAGGGTGTCCGGTGTCTTCCTTGCCGAGCGTTCAAGTTTCAGAAGTTGCCTTATTGTTACGTGTGTGCATTATGTTATGCGTTAGTATGGTATGAATATATATTGCAAAATCAAAGTCATTGTAAAGGATAGTTTTGCGGGCCCAGAGTTTGGCGAATTTTGATTGTATTAAGTATTTTTATCAACAGAAATTTTCTTTATGTTTTATGCATTTGTTATGCAGATTTCAACAGAGATATAAGAAAATTTTTTATTGTGTTTGTTAAATTGATCGATTTTATTGTATTTATATTGTGCAAGATAATAAACATTGTTTAACACACGCTTAGTATGTTTGGTAATTATGTCTCTGCTGCTTTCTGTCGTATAATTTGGCGCCAATAGCACGTCACATAAATATTTCAAGATGTAACAACAATCGCGTTACAAACATAAGCCGTTCTTCTACTCACATGTTGATAATCCTCATATGACTTATCGTATTTGACATGGCATATGAACCATTTTACAATTGAACATACGAAGCCACATTTCCCATTGTCTGTATACACCATAATATGTGGACGAAGACTACGTCCTTATATTACATGAGCTCATGGCAATAAGAGCTAACTGTAACCACTCACTATAGAAACTGACAGTTAGAATTAGCTGTTCATTAATGCTGACAAAGACGTACATCACCGATGACATTGCTGACTATCGTCTATGACATACCAGAGTGGATGACAGTATTTGCTTGTATCCAGAAAATGTCAAAGTATCATACAATCTAAAGTAGGAAATAGACAAGTCATATTAAAAGATAGAAACGTCTGTAATCAATTACCGGAGACACAGTACAACATTCGTAGTTAAAGGTGCACATATGTATGCATTGTGCATCCAATTGGGAGAACAGAACGACTTATGACATGGTATATGTGACTCAAACCCCATAGTAAATTACTTCGTATCTATAATAATATATAACCAGTAATTTGCATAGAATATCGCGTACAATACAGACACAAAAACAGTTTAATTATTTATATAAGAAGTGTCAAATACAAATTGTTCACAGATAAGATCATAACTGTATAGATTTAGTACAACATTTTCTTAAGTCCATCTCCAATTTGCTTCCAATGAGTAGCAGATTGTAGCTGTTGATTTTATACTAAGTGATTGCAGCTAACATTTTTTGACATGTGGTAGTGTAATGCAAGTAATTATGCTTTCGTCCACATATTGCGTTGTACTTGTAATGCGTGAAATATGCGTTCATATCTGGAATATTAATCTGATTTATATTCCTCATCAAACAACATAAATCATAAGATAGTTATCCATAGGTTAGTAAAGGAACTGCCTATGCCATGTTTGTAACACGATTGTTATTACATATTGTAATATACTTCAGCTAGAATATATTTGTGTTGGTATGTTTTTATTTCAAGTGCTTGAAAATGACATAAACATCGAAATGGGTCTATAGCACAGTTAATAAAGCATATACAGCCTAATGCGAATCGAGTTTCCCCTCACAAAGTATTTGCAGGCTATCGACCTGTGGAAAAACAAAATTGTGATTTAACAAATAACTGTCAAATTTCTCCAAAAATTGAAATAGTTTCCTCGGAATAAGATGAGCGTACTCGCGATAGAAATAGGTTTTTGATCCTTTATAACGAAAGAAATGAGTAGATACTGAGATCGAGCCATTGTTTATTTGAAATAATATTAATACTAGCCCCCAATAATAACGTAGACTCCCATATCCACAACTACCACCTATGTCATGTATTCATTGGTTGTCGAGGAATGCACCTCAGGTCAATTTTTATGTTAGTAATATAAATTCAAACAAGAACCTATTGTAATGTTTGTTCATTTATGTTCCATGTTAAAACGTAACACGAGTGGGACGTGCTGAAAATCCTCCCAGCATCATTGTTGCCAACTTCACCCTATGCAAACACAACGTAGACTGTCCGCTCAAAAGCTTCTGCCGCTCAAGTTCAGCTGAGGAGGCTGCTGCCTTTATTGTAATTGCTTGATACCTCATCACCATGGCACCAAACAAGCCCTACGTCGGAATAACGATGTGCTTAATGAAACAAATTATATTTAATGTGATGATGGCCAATTATACGGATAATTCAGTACACCCAAATGACATTGGGGGTCAATCTCAAATAACCTGTTCTGTTCACATGTAAGTCATATTTACGGTACATTTATGGAAGGGATCGAAACATACAAAAACAAAAAGCGGTAGAAAAATGCCGAAATAAAAATCAGATTGCTATCGCATGCATATCAACCGCATTCATTGGATCAGAAGATTAAGAACCTCAAATTGTATTTTTTGGGCGACAAGTATTACAAGAGCTGCCAATGTGTCTTTTAATTAATAAATAGTAGTTAATTACGGCGACTCTGTAACTAGTTTCACCTACAATACGTTATTTGTATTAATGTTAATTACTTAAAACAACGTACATTATTTGAAGCTAGTAATCAAAATCCAGTTAATTTGGTACCTTAGACTGAAATACTAAACTGCTGGAAGAGACTCTTCTAAGGGAATGTCACAATTAAGATGAACATTGTTCTCATTTTAAGCTTTGCCGTATTTGTTTATAGCACCTGTCTCACACAAAACCTATTAACTCACTGTGATTAAGAGGTGGATCTTTCTGATTTCCAATACTGTATGGTAAAGGTGGAAATTATTTCTAAAATAGAAATTAAATAGGAAAGCTTTAACCACATGAAGAAAGCTGTTGAAGAATATGGGAGTAAAAGAAATTTATATAGAAAGGGACAGATAATTGCAAGTTATGCCAGTTCTATTGCACGAGAACTCACTCTTATTTGGTGGAACTCTGATTTATAGTTTACAAAGTAGTTTTCAGCTGAAACAATCTATTTAAAATACACTGAACAATAGTAATCGATCTTATATTTATGAAAAGAGCGACTATTTCAACAGAATTGTATCACAATACATCATGTCGGACGGGAGTCTGTATTTTCAACTATGTGTTTGCAGAAATAGACCTCTGACGAGACTAGAATTACGTAAGACACAGACTGAAATCTTAACTCCGTTCTGCGCATCACCAAGTGTTATTTCAATATTTTGTTTACCAAGCCGTCACACAGGAAATGTCGGCCATTGATCAGAACATGAACGATAAAGAGTAACCACTACACAGAACGACCGGCGGCTGATGCAACTGTACACTGACATTTAAAGTTCTGCGTAACAAGATTGTTTGCTGAGCCTAAATCTGCTTAAGAGTTGTAGTTTTCCGACAAACCATATATCGGGAAAAACATAGGAATTGGTCAGAGTCTTACGGTCGGCAGTGTGTGTTCCACTCACGGAAATGCAAAGTGTTTATTGTGGAATTAGCAAACACCAGACTTAACTGTGAACAAATGGAGGAATGTGTTTTGGCAGACGAATTCAAATTCAGTTTAGAAAACGATTATTATCGTACAATGGTCTGGAAGGTGGAGAGTGGTAAACGATAAAATCGCACAATAATCATGGAAAAGAGATGTTTGGAGATTATTAGGTGGTATGGTGGGAACGTGTATGGTAAGCTGGAGATATTTGTTTTACGTCTTCTTCCATGTTTAGGGAAAGACGTGATCTTTCGAAGTTACGGAAATTATTTACGAAGATATATGCACGAGATAACACCAACAGTAGCTCTTCAACAAGAATCAGTGAAAATTATAAAATTTTGCCAACTTGTTGGGTGTAAAGAAATACGGGATTCAACGCCTTTATTATGCTAACAATTTATAATTTGGCTAACGAAGAATCAAGATGACAGTATTTTTCGTATACTTTTACTGTTAATGTATTACCGCATAATTTTGACGTATACTTGACATCTCAGCGCAAAAAAATTTTTTTGATTTCCCAGTGATAATAACAAGTAGTGCAATTCCACAATTGTCTTGTAGCCACCACTCAAGAGATCAAAGTTTCTAATCGAAGCTGAAAAACATAAAAATTCTGTAGCGAATTTCATCATAAACAATCCGTTGGAAACTGAAAAAAATGGTGTCGACCACCGTACAAGAAAAATTAGCCTTATTATGTATTATTGAATATATCAGTGGTCCAGAAAGAAATCAAATAAACAGTCACTACAAACTGTAGTCATTTGCCAAATAACGTATTTGTTTTATACTTTTTTTGGTTTTGTAAGGCTCATGTAGAGGCTCCTGTTTTGGGAGAACAATTTTTGCTGAAGTTTTACGGAAGGTTATGGTATTTTTAGTACAAACCGGAAGGAAAGCATATTTAATCTGAAATGGTTTTTTGTGGTACACTCCCACTCAGCATTCGAGTATTTATCACCAGTAACATGCATAGTATAACAGATAAATATATTTGCTTTGTCGTTAAATGTGTGCTACATTCATGACAACGATTAATCTATACATATTCATTAAATTTAAACCATTCCGTAAATTTCGAACCAGCAGGCATACACTCAACAATCAATGCATACGTAGCACATAACCTAAGTTGTTCCACATTATTTTGATGCAAATCATGAAAGTGACCAATGGAATATGACTAACTAACTAACAAGTAATATGAAATTTTACACTCGCAATACTTCCAGACACTGTCTTCACGACGTATCATGCAGGTCAGTAACGTACGAGACTGGTGAATGAATTTCTCGAAGAATATGCTACACAACGGATGTAAAGGCCATGAGAGTACATATAAGGCTCCTACTGAATGTTTCTACGAAGCAATGAAACACTGAAACTCTCAAGTATAGCTCTACAGTTGTAACTGGCTGTCTGTAACGCCACTATTAAGTTTTACTTGCTAACTGAGTGACTTCTAATTTCCTGTACAGTACCGCACGTGTATTCTGCTCTAGAATCGCCTTTGCTACCCTGCTTTTATACGTGAACATAACTCTGCAAATTTCTTTTGATGTGTGTAATAGCAATTAAACTGTCTTGCTTGTGACGATCTGTAAATGAGACTGAATATAAAGAATTGTCATCGACAGTGCTTACAATAGCCTTCTCATGAAAAAATCACACACACCAGATAACTATTACGTAACAAAATCGGTGCTCTGTTATAAGACGCACCCACTGAATTTTATGAAATTTCGTAAATGAATATCGTTTCTAATATTCTCTCAAAATGTTCATTTTGGCCCAACACACTGCACGAATGCGAAGTGCTAAGCTGCAGGTACCTGAAATAAATCACTTCGCAGAAAACTGCCTTATCTTATTTCGTTTTCTTCATCGGGCGGCATTAGCCAATTAACTGTTTTTTGTAGGATTCACTCTCTACTGTAGGTAGGGCTTGCAGCTAAATTAACTCAATGCAAATTACGATTTCTCGAAATCAGACGTCTCTCTATAAAATCCTGTGAAATCGTCCTTTATCCTCAACTACCTCACTTCTTTGTGCGGTTCGTCCGCCATTCAGCTCCTCACTCTGCACTGACATAATCTTTTCTTTCCCTCTCTGGCTGAAAAGTGCTTCCGTGTCCTTCGCTCTCCCGAGCTCTACCTCTGCTAGACAAATAGTACGTGTCACTCATGTGTTTAGCCTTGCAAAGATGCTGATAGTGTTAAATATTCGAAATAATCTATAAAATATACCAAAAACCGACATTGCTCGTGATCTATATACACTACTGTCCATTAAAATTACTACACCAAGAAGAAATGCAGATGATGAACGGGTATTCATTGGATAAATATATTATACTAGAACTGACATATGATTACATTTTCACGCAATTTTGGTGCACAGATGCTGAGAAATCAGTACCGAGAAATATCACCTCTGGCCTTAATAACGGCCTTGATACACCTGAGCATTGAGTCAAACAGAGCTTGAATGTCCATGCAGCTTCAACACGATACCACAGTTCGTCAAGAGTAGTGACTGGAGTATTGTGACGAGTCAGTTGCTAGGACACCATTGACCGGACGTTTTCAGTTGGTGAGAGATATGGAGAATGTGCTGGCCAGGACAGCAGTCGAACATTTTCTGTACCCAGAAAGGCCCGTACATGACCTGAAACATACCGTCGTGTATTATCCTGCTGAAATGTAGGGTTTCGCAGGGATCGAATGAAGGGTTGAGCCACGGGTGGTAACACATCGAAATGGAAATGTAACGTCCACTGTTCAAAGTGCCGTCAGTGCCAACAAGAGGTGACCGAAACGTGTAACCAACGGAACCCCATACCATCACGCCGGGTGATACGCCAGTATGGCGATGACGAATACATGCTTCCAATGTGCGTTCACCGCGATGTCACCAATCACGGATGCGACCAACATGATGCTGTAAACAGAACCTGGATGACGTTTTGGCATTCGCGCACACAGGTTAGTCGTTAAGTACACCATCGCAGGCGCTCCTGTCTGTGTTGCAGCGTCAAGGTTAACCGCATCCATGGTCTCCGAGCTGATAGTCCATGCTGCTGCATACGTCGTCGAACTGTTCGTGCAGATGGTTGATGTCTTGCAAACGTCCCCATCTGTTGACTGAGGGACCGAGACGTGGCTGCACGATCAGGTACAGCCATGCGGATAAGATGACTGTCATCTCGACTGCTAGTGATACGAGGCTTTTGGGATCTATCACGGCGTTCCGTATCACCCTCCTGAACCCACCGATTCCATATTATGCTATCAGACATTGGATCTCGACCATCGCGAGCAGCAATGTCGGGATACGATGATCCGCAATCGCGATAGGCTACAATCCGACCTTTATCAAAGTCGGAAACGTGATGGTACGCATTTCTCCTTTTTACACGAGGCATGACAACAAAGTTTCACCAGGCAACGCCGATCAACTGCTGTTTGTTTATGACAAATCGGTTGGAAACTTTCCTCATGTCAGCACGTTGTAGGTGTCGCCACCGGCGCCAACCTTGTGTGAATGCTATGAAAAGCTAATCATTTGCATATCACAACATAGTCTTCCTGTCGGTTAAATTTCACGTCTGTAGCACGCCATTTTCGTGGTGTAGCAATTTTAATGGCCAGTAGTGTATTTTCCTCTAATATGTACCACTAAGAACGTGTCAAGTGACACTAATGATTATTCCGTATCTCTGCTGAGCGCTACCTTGTAAATGGGATCGATTGCGAACAGAAATAATTGAGCAACTTCATAGAGAACACACGGTCATTCTGACATGCTTGCATGGCAACTAGAATCAAGTATACACCTCAACAAATTTTTAGTGTGGCGGTAACTGCTTTTCAGAATTCTTTTATTGAAATGTTTATTTACTGTTTCAAAACTTCTATAATTACATATTTGGAGAGGAACAATGATGATCCAAAACGTTGTGACCACCTGAATAATTGCATGTTTTTCCAATTACAGAACAAAGCACAGCAGCGGCTCTTCTCGGCATGGACTAGACCAGCCTTTTGCTAGGTTTCTGGAGGTATGTGGCACCATATTTCCATCCACAGATCACGCCATTCCCGTGAACTGTGGACTGCGGGGTTGTGGGCACGGAGCCGACACCCGAGGGTGCAAATCATGTGAATTTGGTGCCCAAGACATCTACGTGAGTTCACTATCAGGCTCCTAAAACCATTGTATCATTATTTTGACCTTGTGACAGGGTTAGTTATCCTGCTGAAAGACGCCATTGCTGTCGCAGGTGACTGGAAGCTTGTATGGTTCCAGACATTCCGGTATGGTCTTGAGAAAGTGCAATCTTGTTGCGATATCTCAAATTCCTAACACAGGTCCAAAGGAATTCCAGGTAAATGTATCCATAACATAATGGAGCCCATACCGACCAGTACCGACAGTGCATTTTTCGAGGAGTCTTGACCTGGATGAAAGCGTATCCAGACAGATCCATAAAGCTGACTTAACACGAAACGTGATGCAACAAGCCATGCGACGGGTTTCCATTGATCTACGGTCCAATCTCGATGCTCCTGCCCCCACTACAATCGAAATCAACATTGTCGTTGCATCCAGATGGGAACGTATAGGAGTTGTCTGCTGCGGAACCCTATGTTCAACAACGTGTGCTGAACTGTGATCGTGGAAACACTTGTGCCAGCATGAGCAGTGTACTTTGTCGTCATAGCTGCACAGATTACTACCCTCCGTACGTTACAAGCGTGCAAGGCTGCGCCCCCCAAGTACTGCTCTGAGGCTTCCCTACACAACACTTTTTCCACGAGCGAGGTGGCGCAGTGGTTAGACACTGGACTCGCATTCGGGAGGACGACGATTCAATCCCGCGTCCGGCCATCCTGATTTAGGTTTTCGGTGATTTCCTTAAATCGCTCCACGCAAATGCCGGGATGGTTCCTTTCAAAGGGCACGGCCGACTTCCCTCCCTGTCCTTCCCTAATCCGATGAGACTGATGACCTCGCTGTCTCCCGCGTCCAGCCATCCTGATCTAGGTTTTCCGTGATTTCCCTAAATCGCTCCAGTCAAATGCCGGGATGGTTCCTCTGAAAGGGCATGGCCGACTTCCTTCCCCGTCCTTCCATAACCCCATGAGACCGATGACCTCGCAGTTTGGTCTCTTCCCCCAAACAACTCAACCCCAACCTCGCTGTCTGGTCTCCTTCCCCAAACCAACCAACCAACTTTTTCCACATTTTCACATAATCGTGTTTTAATCGTCCTCCAACAACTCTCCATAGATGCCCATGAAACTACTGACCAGCTTTGCTGTGATGATCGTTCCCAGGTGCTGAGCCATGAGACTCTGCCCATTGTGAAAGTCGTCTACGTCAGCGGATTTCCCCGTGACGTACCGCGTTCGAGAGGGAGAAATTTTCTGAGGACGTGACAGAAGAAGAAGAAATGGAGTCCATATCGAAGATATGGGCATCCAGTTCTAGAATGAGAGTTTACAACACTAGACCTTTAGGAAGATGGAAGGGTTACATAATTTTTCTTCACAGTTTCTAAAATCATTTCGTCATGTGGCAAACAAGGGAGTACTCAGGTTGATGTATAGAATCAATGGCACTGACATACCATCAGAATTTCAGAAAAATATCATGAATACAATCTCGAAGACAGAAAGAGCAGATAAGGTTGAGAATTACCGAACAGCTAGCATAACGTCTAGTACATTCAAGCTGCTGATAGGAATAATAAACAAGATAGAGAAACTGTTAGATGATTACCAGTTTGTCTTTCGAAAACCTAAAGGCACTGGAGTGGCAGTTCTGATTTTCTAAATCTACATCAGTACTCCGCAATCCACCTTACGGAGCTTGGCAGAGCGTACCCCTTACCACTGCTAATCACTTCCTTCCCTGCTTCACTCACAAACGGAACTAGGGAGAAACAACTGTCTACATGCCTCTGTATGAGTCCTAATTTCACGTATCTTATCTTCTTGGTCCTTATGCGCAATTTATGTTGTAGGCAACAGAATCGTTCTTTTACATTACTCTTGATAATGGAAGAAAAAAATCAAGATAAGTTCTTTGGATTTGCCGATATAGAAAAAGCGTACGACAATGTAAAATTATGTTTGAAATTTTAAGAAAATAGGAGTAAGTTATAGTGAAAAACAACAGATACACAGGAATTAGAAGAAACGGAAGGAACAGTAGGATTGGAGGACCAAGAACTAAGTACTCGATTTAAAAAGGATGAGAGACAAGCATTCAGTCTTTAGACCGTACTGTCCAATCTACACATTTAAGATTGAATGACAGAAAAAAAATTAAGTTCAAGCGTGGGATTACAATTGACGTTGGTAGGACATCAGCGATAAGGTTCTCTGATGACACTGCTGTCCCCGGTGAAATTGAAATAGAACTCCAGTATTTGTTGAATGGAATGAACAATCTAATGAGCACACATTATTAACTGAGAATTAACTGACAATAGACGAAAATAATGAGAGATAGTAGAAATGACGTTAACGCTAAGCATACCAGTAGAAATTGGTTACCACCAAGTAGACGAAGTAAGGTATTCTGCTACCTTGTCTGCCAAATAACACAGGAGAGCGTAAGCACAAAAAATAGACTGTCACGAGCAGGGAGGGTATTCTTGCCAAAATAAGTCGGCCTGTACGAAATATAGACCTTGACTTGACAAACAAAGTTCTGAGAATGAACTAATGGAGCACAGATTTGTATGATAGTGAACACCGGACACCGGAAACAAGTCGAACTAAGCTTTGCTGATGTGGTTGTTTAGAAGAATATTAAATACGAAGTGAACTGATGAGTAAGTCACCTGCAGAATCAGAGAAGAAAGGAACGCATGGAAAACTCTGACAGACGAGACACAATGATAGGACACTAACGTCGATTTGCAGCAGGGTTTTGGAACATATACTGTGTTCGAATATTATGAATTACCTCGGAGAAGACGATTTATTCACACATAGTCAGCACGGTTTCAGAAAATATCGTTCTTGTGAAACACAATTAGCTCTTTATACTCATGAAGTAATGACTGCTATCGACAGATGACGTCAAATTCATTCCATACTTTTGGACTTCCAGAAGGCTTTCGACACCGCTTATCACAAGCGTCTTCTAACCAAACTGCGTGCCTTTTGAATATCGCCTCACCTGTGCAATTGGACTCGTGATTTCCTGTCAGAAAGGTCACAGTTCTTAGTAATAGACGGAAAGTCATCGAGTAAAACTGAAATAATATCCGGCGTTTCCCAAAGAAGTGTCAAAGGGCCTCTATTATACCTGATCTAAGTTAACGACATAGGAGACAATCTGAATAGCCCTCTCAGATTGTTTGCAGATGATGCTTTCACTCACAATCTTGTAGATTCATCAGACGACCAAAATGAATTGCGAAATTGTATAGATAAGATAGCTGTATGGTGCGAAAAGTGGCACTTGACCCCGAATAAAGAAAAGTGTGAAGTTTTTCACATGAGTACTAAAACAATAATCCGCCAAACTTCGATCACGCGATAAGTCACACAAGTCTCAACGCTGTAAATTCAGCTAGACACTTACGGATTGCAATTAAAAATTACCTAAATTGAAATGATCACATGGATAATGTTGTGAGTAGAGAAAACGAAAGATTGTGATTCACTAGCAAAAAGAAGGTGCAGCAGGTCTACTGAAGAGACTGCTTACACCAAGCTTCCGCCTTATGCTGTGTGGGATCCGCATCGGGTGGGACTCACGGATAACATCGAAAATAGTTGAAAGAAGGGCAGCTCGTTTTATATTATTGCAAAATAGAGGAGAAAGTGCCAGAAATATGACACGCGAATTGGGATGGCAATCACTAAAACAAAGGCGTTTTTCGTTGCGACACGGGATCTTCTCATGAAATTTCAATCACCAGTTTTCTCCTCCGATTGCTAAAGCATTCCGTTATCACACACCTACATAGGGAGAAATGACCATCCCCACAAAATAAGAGAAATCAATGCTCTCACAGAAAATTTTAAGCTCTTCTTTTTCCCCCGAGCCGTTCGAGACTGGAATTGTACAGACAGCTTCAAGGTGGTTCATTGAACCCTCTGCCAGGCACCTAACAGTGAATAGCAGAGTAATTACGTAGATGTAGAGAAACGTCGAGGAATAACTTCCACGAAATTATTGGGAGCTGTAAAGATTTGCTGGCTGCATCAGACTATTATTAAAAAAAAAAAAGGCCATATTAATGTCCAAACATTTGTGTATTTCTGTGACCGAACATGAGCCTTAAAATCCTTTCAGAATTGCAGCTCTCTTGAACTGAAGTGGTGCGTTGGTATTGGGCCTGACAGAACGAATTCAATGATAAATAAAGAGGAATGTTCGTTACTCGTTATAGTTAGTATTAGTAACCAGCCAGTGTTATCATATCGAGAGATTTTCATTTTTTGATGCTGTCCACTCATAATAATCAGACAAATCTGCGGTGTAACAATGTTTGCATCTATATTTTGAATATTAATTCCTAACTAATAATAATATCGATCAGACTAACGATCTGTATAAGAAACTGATTCATAATAACGACTGTACAGTTCATTTAATTTAGCACCTAAAGGAAGAAGAGTCTTAGCCATGTTCAGTATAACAAACAGTAAATTACTGGTAGTTTCTCACTGAATACGGTGCAATGTATCAAATCATGGTAGCACAAAGCATGCCCGTGAGATGCTTCAGAAAGGTGGCAGAGAAGCTTTTAGAATATTCTGGTGGATTAATTCTTCCGTCTATAATGGCATTACTGTAGATTTCTCAATTTGTTTCTGATGTATGTTACACGGTGCACAAGAAGTATCACTTTTTCGAAACCCCTTAAGCATAAGCATGAAATTTGGCTCAAAGATGCCTTCAACCTTACTCTGTAATGGTGCAAAACACAAGCTGCCCTGCGACATCACCCTCTGGCTCGTCGACGCTTCAAACAGCGAAGTGTCGACACACGCGAAAAAAAGGCGAGAGTTAAGGAGTTCATATGAAATGTAAGATGAGTTAATGAGCACATATTGGCACCAAATTTCACCAATGCCATTATGGACATGTCACTCAATGTCTTGCCGAAATCTCACGCCCTCTTTTGATGTCTCTGGGATGAAGGCCAGAATAGTGACATCCAGCATTGAAATCTCGTTTTCTTATGTGTGGCCGAGGAAAACATTTCAGCCGCACTGCCATTCTGAATCGGCACGACAAAATCTTCAGGAGGTGGAATAAAGGGTGTCAATGAAACCAGTCCTTTCCTTGGGACGTCGGTTCTCACACGTTGCGAGGTCTAAGAGCAACAGAACGACGTTCTTGATGACATTCAGTACTGATGACGCCCTCTGGACGGATCGTCCCTACTTAGGACATCGTGGCGTTGCAGCCTAATTGAACATGATCTGACCCGTTTGGACTCTAGTGTGACCGCAGTTTCCGCTCTGGTATTCAGGATGAACTACTAGAGACTGTTCAAACCCATCGACGAAACTTGAACGTGATCTGAAATGACAAAGGGTGTTAATGGTTTTTCAGCCCTCTTGTTACGCGTCTTCCTGTGACGTGATCACGGAAGGGTGCAACGTTAATATGTGCGTGAATAAAACGCCAGAGCCTAAGAACTTTGACACACCTTCGTTGAACACGTTGAAAATGTGCCTGTCAGAGACTTGGATCCCCGTTCAACTGAGTGGTGCCTTGCGGCTGCCCCAGTACCTGAAGACAGGCAACCAGTTCGATACTCCTTAGGCGGCGGGATTATTACCTTTAAACCCATCCTTACATTTAAACAGAGTTCAGTAGTAAATTAACATCGCCTTATGCCTAGTGAAAGGCGTCTAAAATGTGTGAATAAAGAATCCTATATAGACGTCTCTTAAATTCTTTTATTGACTACTAGTTGCAGCTCATTCACGAACCATTTTTCAGATCAGCAAAAATTGTTACTTAATTCAGTGTGTATCACCTAGCAGGCATTTCGTCATAATCTGCTAAGCTGATCGCTCTTGTTGTCATGTACACACTAAAGTTGGTCATCACGCTCACATAACTAACAACTTTATTGGTACATATATACCCAGTGCTCATACTGCCACACTTGCACTGGAGATGTGAATGGCTAACGTTGTAAGCTATGTAAACATGACTACCTATTTCTGTATACTTCGTATCCCGCCTGGTAGACGGCGCGTGGGTCTGCTCCTATAAACTAACTTTGCATTGAGGAGCACGTAGGTGCGAAGCCGGATGTATCAAAGCTCACAAAAGTAACACAGGCAAAATCTGTAGTGGCTTGTCCACTATCATATAGAAACAATATTGCTTGATCGTCTACTCAGAATCAAATGGGCAGAATCTGGAGCGGCGCTCGGAGAGCTGCACAGCGCCTGCTAGAGGGCACTGTCGTCGGTGTCCGTGTCGTAATGCCAACCTAGCAGAGAGACCCTACGTTGTGGCCTCGGAGCTATCGATACCACAGTATCTGCGTGTCAACAACAGCAATTCAACTCAACAGATTATGGCGATGTGTAACGCCTGATGGCTGATACAAAAGGAATTAAGTAACAGATTTTACTGATCAGAAGTAATGAATGAAGAAGTTTTAGAGAAGTTGACATTGCTTGTTTGTCCACACTTCTTAACATAACACATCTCCTGTCTTCCGAATTGACAGTGTCAAATAAAAAAAAAAGTGACTACTCGTTGTTTTCATACAAACTGACGAAATGTGCCGTCTGTGTCTCATGTATGTGGCGCCGCGTGGAGTCC
The DNA here is from genome assembly GCF_023897955.1 of Schistocerca gregaria. Taxonomy (NCBI): domain Eukaryota; kingdom Metazoa; phylum Arthropoda; class Insecta; order Orthoptera; family Acrididae; genus Schistocerca; species Schistocerca gregaria. The sequence goes on from NC_064923.1 coordinate 460,804,035, forward strand.
GCCATGCCAAATTCACGTTGGTGAAACTGCACTGAGTCTTGCTGCAAGGAACAGGGGTCAAGTGTTTTTATTTCATTTTAAGTATCATTATTCTCTATTACACGAGGAGATGCAGTTGGGTGATTGTATGGCTAGAGAATGAACGGATCTCTATCTACATCCACATGGGTACTCTGCAATTCACACTTAAGTGCCTTGCAGAGGGTTCATCGAACCATTTTCATACTGCTACTCTACCATTCCACTCTCTAATGGCGCGTGGGAAAAAGAACACCTAAATTTTTCCGTTCGAGCGCTTATTTCTCTTATTTTATTATGATGATCAATTCTCCCTACGTAGGTCGGTGTCAACAAAATATTTTCACATTCAGAAGAGAAAGTTTTCGACTAAATTTTCGTAAATAGATCTCGCCGCAAAGGAAACTGCCTTTGTTTCAATGACTGCCACCACAACTCACGTATCATATCAGTGACAGTCTCACAGCTATTGCGCGATAACACGAAACGGGCTACCCTTCTTTGCACTTTTTCGATGTCCTCCATCAATCCTACGTGGTAAGGATCCCATACCGCTCAGCAATATTCCAGCAGAGGACGAACAAGTGTAATGTAGGCTGTCTCTTTAGTGGGTTTGTCACATTTTCTGAGTGTTCTGCCAACAATGGGCAGTCATTGTTTCACCTTCCCCACGATATTAACTATGTGGTCATTCCAATTTAAGTTGCTCGTAATTGTAATTGTTGTAATTCCTAGATATCTATGCCATTACTCTGTTACTGGCAGTGATAGTGGCTGAAAGCGAAATATATTGCGATATTAAATCTGCATTATTGCTAATACCTCGAATTTCAAGAGGAAGATGTGATTGTTGCGGCTTACGTTTCGGAATCTCAATGAAGATAACAGTCAGCCTTTATGGTGTCACGAGAAGATTGATTCAAAAAGGGGAAAACGTCATCGGCCAAGTACAAAATTGGGTGACAGTCCAAACTGACTGTAGAGATAGTAGGGGTCTGAAGTGGAATTTGCCTTTAGGCACAAAATAAGAGCATACCAGATAATATATAAGACGTACACAGTGGAAAATTATCTGGCGAACAATACACTCGGCGATTATTCATCGTACAGAAACTACACTCCTGGAAATTGAAATAAGAACACCGTGAATTCATTGTGCCTGGAAGGGGAAACTTTATTGACACATTCCTGGGGTCAGATACATCACATGTTCACACTGACAGAACCACAGGCACATAGACACAGGCAACAGAGCATGCACAATGTCGGCACTAGTACAGTGTATATCCACCTTTCGCAGCAATGCAGGCTGCTATTCTCCCATGGAGACGATCATACAGATGCTGGATGTAGTCCTGTGGAACGGCTTGCCATGCCATTTCCACCTGGCGCCTCAGTTGGACCAGCGTTCGTGCTGGACGTGCAGACCGCCTGAGACGACGCTTCATCCAGTCCCAAACATGCTCAATGGGGGACAGATCCGGAGATCTTGCTGGCCAGGGTAATTGACTTACACCTTCTAGAGCACGTTGGGTGGCACGGGATACATGCAGACGTGCATTGTCCTGTTGGAACAGCAAGTTCACTTGCCGTTCTAGGAATGGTAGAACGATGGGTTCGATGACGGTTTGGATGTACCGTGCACTATTCAGTGTCCCCTCGACGATCACCAGAGGTGTACGGCCAGTTAGGAGATCGCTCCCCACACCGTGATGCCGGGTGTTGGCCCTGTGTGCCTCGGTCGTATGCAGTCCTGACTGTGGCGCTCACCTGCACGGCGCCAAACACGCATACGACCATCATTGGCACCAAGGCAGAAGCGACTCTCATCGCTGAAGACGACACGTCTCCATTCGTCCCTCCAATCACGCCTGTCGCGACACCACTGGAGGCGGGCTACACGATGTTGGGGCGTGAGCGGAAGACGGCCTAACGGTGTGCGGGACGGTAGCCCAGCTTCATGGAGACGGTTGCGAATGGTCCTCGCCGATACCCCAGGAGCAACAGTGTCCCTAATTTGCTGGGAAGTGGCGGTGCAGTTCCCTACAGCACTGCGTAGGATCCTACGCATCCGTGCGTCGCTGCGGTCCGGTCCCAGGTCGACGGGCACGTGCACCTTCCACCGATCACTGGCGACAACATCGATGTACTGTGGAGACCTCACGCCCCACGTGTTGAGCAATTCGGCGGTACGTCCACCCGGCCTCCCGCATGCCCACTATACGCCCTCGCTCAAAGTCCGTCAACTGCACATGCGGTTCACGTCCACGCTGTCGCGGCATGCTACCAGTGTTAAAGACTGCGATGGAGCTCCGTATGCCACGGCAAACTGGCTGACACTGACGGCGGCGGTGCACAAATGCCGCGCAGCTAGCGCCATTCGACGGCCAACACCGCGGTTCCTGGTGTGTCCGCTGTGCCGTGCGTGTGATCATTGCTTGTACAGCCCTCTCGCAGTGTCCGGAGCAAGTATGGTGGGTCTGACACACCGGTGTCAATGTGTTCTTTTTTCCATTTCCAGGAGTGTATTTGAAAAACATTCATTAGTGCCGTGCGCATAAAAACTGCACACAATAACACTGGGATAAAATTTCAAACTATTTTTAGTGGGAAATGTTTAATTAATAAACAATAAACAGTCTGAGAATGCTATTTGGTTGATGGATCCTCGTTTATGCTCTTCCTGACCTCTAGACTGGATTGATCTTAAAGAAGGTGCATAACTGTCTCTGCACCACTACGAAGCATGGCGGGGTGTCAGTGAAGCAGTTTATATAATGTCGAACTTGGCCATCATGGCCAACCTAGAGAGCTGGATTATGTCAGTAGTTTGGGTGACCACCTTCACCCAATGTTGCTATCTCAGCTCCCTGGTGTGCGATAAGTGTACCAAGATGATAATCGTTCCATTAACATTTCTGTAACTACCCGGTACTGCTTAAACGATGCGTTTGATGACGTAAAAAACCTCATTGTAGTAAACGTCAGAGGACAGACAAGCTGCGCATTCGATTTCCTCATCCGCGGGCGCGTCCTTAAGCAATTGCTTTTCTTCAGGAGGATCGGGCTGTATATCTGTCCGTCCCATGTGAATACAAACTATAATTCTTTCTAAAGGGCCGGCCTGTGTGGCCGTGCGGTTCTAGGCGCTACAGTCTGGAACCGCGTGACAGCTACGATCGCAGGTTCGAATCCTGCCTTGGGCATGGGTGTGTGTGATTTCCCTAGGTTAGTTAGGTTTAAGTAGTTCTAAGTTCTAGGGGACTGATGGCCTTAGAAGTTAAGTCCCATAGTGCTCAGAGCGAACGGCTTACAAACAAAGATATTTTTCTTTTTTCTTCGTATCATTTCGACTAACTCATGTACAATGCATTCCTTCAATTAGGAGAAAATCGCAAAAACATCGCGATCAAATCTGAAATCAATTGTCACGGAGATAGCGTTAGTTACTCTGATGAAGTGTGAAAATATGGTACCTCAGTTATCACGAAACTTTACTTTTTACCATAACAGTGTGGACTGATCCACCACATGCAAACAAATGGCTCTTGGAAATTTCAGATAGGACATCAGATGGTGCCGTTTGATCAGATTTGCCTACTTCTGCTAATATACACTTTCCAATGACAACTCAGGGTCACTTGAGGTTTATTTGGAATATACTGGCCTACAACAGCAAACAACTAAGTTTGTGGAACGACGAACTCGATCTCATGATTTGAATCCCAGAGAGCGCTTTGTCACGTGGCTATCGGCTACCGAATGTGTGTATCCTGTAAAAGCACACCCGCTATTTAGTTTTCAGCTTACTGCCTAAGCGCAATTAGAGTTGAACCCCTGCTTGCAATTCAGTCCACATACCTGCCAATTTATAGTCGGATGCTTCTGCTTGTAAACACCCGTTCACTAAGCTGCCAACAAAGGAAGCCTGGTGTCATACGAATAAAAATCGTAAAATTTTGTTAGTAACTATGTGATTTTCTTTGCGATACTAACGTCTCGTGCTCGAAGAATAAAGCTGTTTCTTCTTTCTTTTCGTTCCAGTGAAAGTGCTGACATCTTGCTGCAAGAGATGAAGGAGTTAAAGACTGTACCTCGACAGGAATTAGCTGAAACTAAAACTTAAAAAAGCTGTTCAGCAGTGCCTCGCGCCATTTATCATCCAGTGGTTTATGACACTGTTTGTCGTACTCGTCTATGTTCATTGCTTCATATCTATACAGTAACAGTAACAGTAATGTTACCAACGACGTTCTTGTCACCATATAACATTTAAAAACGAAAATGCAGAACAACTGTTTCGTAAGGACGCACTGTGTAACCATGCTGTCACACGTAGCCTACTGTAAATGCCAGACTCCGTGTAACCTCAGCTTGAAGCATGTTTATGTGGCTTACGAACTAGGCCAGCAGCAATACACTTAAAGTGTATCTTTTGAAAGCTCTAGGTACGTGTGAATCTAATCCCATTTGTTGGTTAAAATTGTTTAGTTACACTTAACCTTCAAAATGTAACTAACATCGTTTCTTCTTTTTAGAGACTGTCCAGGCTTCACTGTCGTACGTTAATTTCGATATAAATATTGGTTATAGAATCAGTAGCCGCTCTACTGCCTGCCTTATTTTTTAAATATCTAATGATTGTGCTACGTCTATACTAATACCTTCCAACGTTGTTTTTTTTTTGTATTTCTGCTTTGAAAATGAGAAATGCTACGATTAAAACAGATAAATGGCAGATTTGTTGAACAGTTTTATTCTGCAGTAATATGTTCAATCGAACTCGTTCCTGGTGTCATGGAATATCATTATTTTTTCTTTCTGGTAGATGTCTTGTAGTCTATTTTATTTCAGTAATAAAGGATTTCTACAAAAAAACTGGAGGTAACCTTTCATGGCACGTAGGTCACTGGACACGAAACTCATAACAAGATTTATGGGTGTTACGAAAATTGATTGAGAAAGAAAGAAAGATACCGGAAGTAATATCCATACAACTTCAGTTAATGGCATAATAACGAATTACAAATTGTTCAAATGGCTCTGAGCACTATGGGACTTCACATCTGAGGTCATAAGTCCCCGAGAACTTAGGACAACTTACACTAACTAACCTAAGGACATCACACACAACCATGCCCGTGGCAGGATTCGAACCTGCAACTGTAGCGATCGCGCAGTTCGAGAATGAGGCGCCTAGAACCGCTCGGCCACACTAACCGGCAACAAATTACAGAGATAAACGATTGGCACACATAAAATAGATGACAAAAGACTGGTTACCTTATACATAACGATCTATAGACCTCAGGGAAAATTAAAGTGGGAAGACTGTAACGTTGCGCGTATGTAGACAAGTTAATCGGCCACCTCGGATTGGTACGAGGTAAAGTGGATTTGTTGCAGGGCCCAGGGCACAGAGAACACTTGGCCAGCCCAGCTAGTTGAGCGTTTCTTGTCATCCTGGTGCGCAGAGAATGAGCGTGTTGCCGGAAATCGGTAAATACCAGAACTAGGAATCTGTACCGCTGATACCCGCATTGCCTTTGTGCAGTATATACTTCAGGAAATGGCGGAGTTTCAGTCGCTCTTAAAGGCGGCCAAGTTACAACTCTTCGACACTAAACCGTATAAAATACTAATGAAAATCCGAAAACATTTACGATCTTAAAAAAATGAAGCACATTCAGTGACGCAACAAAGACTTTAAAGTGCACTAGTTAATATCTCACGGCGAATAAACAGTTTACCAATGACCCTCTGAGTTAACAACTTTTAATTTCTTCGTGCGGTTTCAACAAACGTCATCTCAAATGATAGCATTGCATTGTATCTATTATCCCCGAAAGCTATGTATCTGTATCTATTTTATTTATTGATTCACAATGTATTTTACATCTTCTTTAATATGCGTTTGTCAGAGCATCGCATTCTCCACATTTACACAGCTAATGAGTAAAGCGTGAAATCCCAAATTTTGTCGTGTTTCTATTTGATGAACTGTTTACTGTTTTTCCAGTAATTTTATTTAAATGTTGATTGCAAGTGATATTAAAAAACTGTGCTAATTTAAATGTGGTCAATAGCATGTGGTAGCGGACATCGCAATTCAAACAGTGAAAGCAGACGATTCTGTCTAAGAGGCATAAATAATTGTTAAGCAATTTTAGCAACAATCTGTTGTTATTTAACGTGAGCACATTTGCTCAAGAATGATGCCGTATTTATTAATGAACAAACCTTTGTCTATAAGCATTGTCAATAATATGAATACAACCGAATGTTTACGAAATTTCTTTACTTAAATATTGTTGTAATATATTAGTTTAGTGCGACAAGTCTTCATGTTAAATCAAATCATGTTTGTAGAGCTTGTGCCGGCTGCGGCACCCGAGCGGTTCTAGGCGCTTCAGTCCGGAACCGCGCGGATGCTACGGTCGCAGGTTCGAATCCTGCCTCGGGAATGGATGTGTGGTGTCCTTAGGTTCGTTAGGTTCAAGTCGTTCTAAGTTCTAGGCGACTGATGACCTCAGATGTTAAGTCCCATAGTGCTCAGAGCCACTTGAACCATTCTGTAGAGCTTTATAACGATAAATTTTTGTTACGGATAGCCTTCAGCCAATGAGAGTTGGACAGCGGCGGAACACTCGTGGAATCAAGTGAAGTCTGGGAATTTTCGAGTTCAACGGTTGGATTCGAGACATTTTCATAACAGTTCTGGAAGGAGGCGGACCTGTCTGTGGTAACGAATGGTATTCTATTGCGGAGCTGATTGATTCTGGGCGGTGAACGGTCGCTACAACACTTCTGAAAGGACTAATATTTCGACTGGTTTGAATGTCCTCCAGAGTGTTACACTAATTTTTGCCGCTTGATTTTCAGAACTGAGAACAGACGGACTATGAGTTACTATTCTTCGTATCACAGTGTTAATTAGTGAATTATCATGGTGAACTCTGAACTGTGTCAAGCAAGTAAATCTTTTGTGTATTGTAATGACTAAGGGACATAGTTTTCACGAGTTTTTGATGACTATTTGGCTTGGGGATTTTGCTGAAATTCTCGTACAGCTATCAACGTAACTTTATGCATTTGATAAAGGTATTTTCTGTCTGAATTTTAACTGAAAATCGTATGACCACTTCTCGTTTATTTGAGATGTCTTTTCGTAAATAAAAGTCAGTCAACATAATTCTCTGTCGTATTCATCGGTTACAGACATCAGAATAGAAATCTTATTATTAACTTATTAGTTTATCTCTTACTTTCTATTTTTGTTGATTTTATTAACTCGAATTCTAGCTAATGCATAGACTATTTGACTGCGGGATCTCAGTTACAGTGTATTATTTGCAGCGAATCAGCTGCTGGGAATGAAAGCAGACCGCCTCTTTGATGATGGAGTCCCTGTATGTGGAAGCATAAGAGAGGATCTTGGTTTCTTCATAATTCATGCGGTGTCACGTTCAAGGCAGTGTTCAGCAACCGTAGATTTCTCTTGTTGACCAAACGTCGTGTCACGTTTATGTTCTTTGCATTTGTATTTGACCGTACGACGCGTCTGGCCAATATAAGACTTCCCACATTGGCACGGAATTTTATATATTCCTGGTCTCCTCAGGCCGGCGTTCTCTTTAACAGAGCCCAGCGTTGATTGCACTCGTGCTGGATGTCAGAAAACACATTTAATCCAGTGTTTCTTGAAAATTCTGCTCATCTTAAAAGACACGCCACCGACATACGGTAGAAAAACCAACACCGTGGTGTTCTCTGTTTCTTCAGGCTGTTCTTGAGGTTTGGAGCGTGCTGGTCTAAATGCGTTCCTGATCTGCTTCTCGGTGTACCCGTTCTGGGCAAACACAGAGCGGAGATGGCTAAACTCTGTCGATAAACTGTCCTGATCTGGAATGGCTCTAGCCCTATGCATCGCTGCTTTGTGAGGGATAATGACAGCTCGTAGTTTGTAAATACAAGTCTGTGTGCGTAGGCTTCCGGAACACTCTGTGACCCAAGGAGCCGTCTCCTTTTCTACAAAACAAAACATCCAAAAATGGGAGGTCACGATCCTTCTCTACCACCATGGTGAAACAGATGCTTGGATGGAGGGAGTTCAGATGTTCCAGGAAAGAAGGAAGCGTTGCTGTCCCATGCGGACATACCACAAACGTATCATCCACATATTTCCAAAAACATTTGGGTTTGAAAACCACCATGTGAGGTGTTTTGTCCTCTAAATCTTCCATAAAAAGATTAGCTGCTATGGGAGACAGAGGGCTACCCATAGCAACACCGTCTGTCTGTTCAAAATACTAGTCGCTAAGTAAAAAGTAAGTCGAGGTAAGCGCGTGTTTGGAAAGGTGTAAGATGTCTTCTTCCAGCTTAGTTCCTATGAGTTGTAATGAGTCCATCAGAGGCAGCCGTGTGAACAAAGAAACCACATCGAAACTCACTAGTAAGTCGTTAGATTCAAGGCGCAGATTCTTCAGTCGCCGTATAAAATCTTCTGAGTTTCGAATATGGTGTTCACATCTCCCCACCATGGGACTCAGAAGAGAAGCCAGATGTTTAGCTAGGTGGTATGTTGGGACACCTATATTACTAACGATAGGGCGAAGCGGAACATTCTCCGTATGTATCTTTGGCAGGCCATTAAGTCGTGGCGGAACTGGTGCTCGTTCTTGCGACCCGTTTCTCCAGCAGGAGGGCTCTGGTATTCGTAGCTGTCTACGATTGGTATTCGATGACGTTATGCACTTCTGGCGCATTCACTGTTCTAGAAATCCAGCATATAAATTGGCAGGCTTTTCAGCGACGCGACAGTAGCACCTGAAGATGGCGGTCAGTTGTCTCGCTGAAATGTTGTGCGGTTTCTACAATATTTTCCGGAGTAATTCCCTGGAACCTATCAAGCACAGACAATACTGCTCTGCAGATATAAAAGTACTTTCATTGCAGTGATTCCTGTATCCTAGTCACTTATTCCATTACTGATGTGAGTCGGGTCTGCTCCTGTAGCTCAAGGCCCAGCGCATTGATCTGCTAGACAGGCGGACAAGCCAGAGCAGGGTCGAATCCTCACAGCATATGAACGATTGTCGGTCTGGTACAGCTGGAGCCTGGGCGTGGTTTCAAGGTTGTGATTGACGCTTGTTTAGGCAGATGCTAGGTCGTTCTCTCATCCTCAGAAAACACGATAACCCACTGAACAGAATTTAAACGACTGACAGGCAACTGCTGCACACGGCTTCATTCCTTAGGGTAACTGACGACTGGGATGACAGGATGAACACATGGCCACCTAGTTTCAGGAAATAAATAGTAAAACAACCGACCTCGCACTACGATATAAGCAGTAGAAGATCAGTATTGCGAAAAAGGTATGTTGTTGTTGTTGTTGTTGTTGTTGTCTTCAGTCCTGAGACTGGTTTGATGCAGCTCTCCATGCTACTCTATTCTGTGCAAGCTTCTTCATCTCCCAGTACCTACTGCAACCAACATCCCTCTGAATCTGCTTAGTGTATTCATCTGTTGGTCTCCCTCTACGATTTTTACCCTCCACGCTGCCCTCCAATGCTAAATTTGTGATCCCTTGATGCCTCAAAACATGTCCTACCAACCGATCCCTTCTTCTAGTCAAGTTGTGCCACAAACTTCTCTTCTCCCCAATCCTATTCAATATCTCCTCATTAGTTAAGTGATCTATCCACCTTATCTTCAGCATTCTTCTGTAGCACCACATTTCGAAAGCTTCTATTCTCTTCTTGTCCAGACTAGTTATCGTCCATGTTTCACTTCCATACATGGCTACACTCCAAACAAATACTTTCAGAAACGACTTCCTGATACATAAATCTATATTCGATGTTAACAAATTTCTCTTCTTCAGAAACGCTTTCCTTGCCATTGTCAGTCTTCATTTTATATCCTCTCTACTTCGACCATCATCAGTTATTTTACTTCCTAAATAGTAAAACTCTTTTACTACTTTAAGTGTCTCATTTCCTAATCTAATTCCCGCAGCATCATCCGATTTAATTTGACTACATTCCATTATCCTCGTTTTGCTTTTGTAGATGTTCATCTTATATCCTCATTTTAAGACACTGTCCATTCCGTTCAACTGCTCTTCCAAGTCCTCTGCCGTCTCTGACAGAATTACAATGTCATCGGCGAACCTCGAAGTTTTTACTTCTTCTCCATGAATTTTAATACCTACTCCAAATTTTTCTTTTGTTTCCTTTACTGCTTGCTCAATATACAGATTGAATAACATCGGGGAGAGGCTACAACCCTGTTTCACTCCTTTCCCAACCACTGCTTCCCTTTCATGCCCCTCGGCTCTTATAACTGCCATCTGGTTTCTGTACAAATTGTAAATAGCCTTTCGCTCCCTGTATGTTACCCCTGCCGTCTTTAGAATTTGAAAGAGAGTATTCCAGTCAACATTGTGAAAAGCTTTCTCTAAGTCTACAAATGCTAGAAACATAGGTTTGCCTTTTCTTAATCTTTCTTCTGAGATAAGTCGTAAGGTCAGTATTGCCTCACGTGTTCCAACATTTTTACGAAATCCAAACTGATCCTCCCCGAGGTCCGCATCTACCAGTTTTTCCATTCGTTTGTAAAGAATTCGCGTTAGTATTTTGCAGCTGTGACTTATTAAACTGATAGTTCGGTAATTTTCACATCTGTCAGCACCTGCTTTCTTTGGGATTGGAATTATTATATTCCTCTTGAAGTCTGAGGGTATTTCACCTGTCTCATACATCTTACTCACCAGCTGGTAGAGTTTTGTCATGACTGGCTCTCCCAAGGCCGTCAGTAGTTCGAATGGAATGTTGTCTACTCCGGGGGCCTTGTTTCGTCTCTGGTCTTTCAGTGCTCTGTCAAACTCTTCACGCAGTATCGTGTCTCCCATTTCGTCTGCATCTACGTCCTTTTCCATTTCCATAATATTGTCCTCAAGTACATCGGCCTTGTATAAACCTTCTATATACTCCTTCCACCTTTCTGCCTTCCCTTCTTTGCTTAGACTGGGTTACCATCTGAGCTCTTGATATTCATACACGTGGTTCTCTTCTCTCCAAAGGTATCTTTAATTTTCCTGTATCTATCTTACCCCTAATGAAATATGCCTCTACTCCTTACATTTGTCCTCTAGCCATCCCTGCTTAGCCATTTTGCTCTTCCTGTCGATCTCATTTTTGAGACGTTTGTATTCCTTTTTGCCTGCTTCATTTACTGCATTTTTATATTTTCTCCTTTCATCAATTAAATTCAATATTTCTTCTGTTACCCAAGGATTTCTAGCAGCCCTCGTCTTTTTCCTACTTTATCCTCTGCTGCCTTAACTACAAAGGCATAGTACCAATAATTTCGAAACATGCTTTCTTGCTATGCTGCTGTTTGCTTTTATTATAGAAGTAAAGAAGATTTTTATCGAGTTGTGTTGTCGTAGTATTTTAATAAGTTTTAAAAAGCTTCTGCGGTTCAAAAGGAAATAGTTATTTGAAGAGTCGTCACAACAGACTGCTTTGTCGTAACATATCACCTCAGTGACCGGATTGTTAATAAGATGTGTGTAATGTGGGTTTGGTGTTATTATTGTATGTTGCTTGTATGTGTCGTTTAGAACCATATGTTGCAGTATACTAATGCTGATACGTGGCTGAGATTCAGATTTGAACGGCAAAGGGTCTGTTCAATGTGGGCACACAGTGTGACTGGTCCGGGTGGTGAAGACTATGTTGATCGCAGCAACCATGAGCAGGAGAGTCGAAGGCAATCCACAACCGGACTTAATTATTAAAAATAATGCTATCACTCTACACTTGTTTAGTAAATAGTTCCTAAATGATTTCATAGGGGATTCAGTCAATTGTGGTTGAACTATCCTACAGGAGAATGAACGGAGAAGATTTTGGCTGAACTGGGTATTCAAAGCACAGGTGAAGTGTGAACAGCCATTGCTGGCTTTTTTGGTATCAACCGCAGCAGAACTGAAGCACTTGCAATGTGGAGTGAATTACTTTTTATGGTACAAATACCGATTGAGTCGATATAGTGAAATGAGAGTTACTGCAAGTTCCCACTAGTGAATTCGTAGTAAATGGTTAACGTGTGAATAGTTAAGTAACGTGGAGGAACGGGATGTTTGATAGTGAGGAATGGGTGGAACATTTTATTGGTCTAAACTGTACAGAGATCAGACTCTGCTTAACGAGTCGTGACTGTAAATAAGATCACGTGCTGCTCTGAATAGTTATCTAAAAGTCGTATTAGTGCTCCAGTTTTGCAGGCTCATTTGTACTTGAGTGGCACAATAATAATTTGGCGTAGGGATTTCATACACTCTGACAGGATTGAGTGTTCGACATGAAATTTATAGAACTATGCATTCACTGAGAAAATATTGTAGTGTATTATTGTTGTAAATAGGTGATTAGTTTTCGCTTCGAGTAACAGGAAGTCAACTAACGACAGTTGGTAGTTCACTGGGGCTAACGAATTTTCGAACGTGATAATTGATTGGACGAACAGTGTTAATTTTGCCAACTCATTGCCAATATTTCACCTTAAATGTCGGTTGATATTTAATTGAAACCAATTACTCTCTCACATCAAGGCTTCACCATTACTTACAATTTTCTTTTGTGTGTGGCCAGTTGTGTTGAAAGTAGGGAAAGATAGTGGAGGTCGCTATCAGCCAATACCTGGAGAGGCTTCATTTTGTTCCTGTTGTGTTAACGTTATGACATAAAATGGTGGTATCGCATGAAGTTTATATTATTTTGGATCAGTGTATTATTGTTACCGTAGAACTTGTGGTCGCTTATTCACTATCGTTGACTGTTTCTGTATATGACAGTCAAATGAAGAAAAGTTCTGTCAAATCTGAGAAAGAAATTGGTCCTGACTCGTAATTTCAAAGACAGTCGAAACTATATCCGTAACAAAAGCTGCAATAAAGAATCACAATCATTAGAGAGAGGACGGGAAGTATTTGAATGGAAAATAAATAAATTCATTAGACGAAATAGCGCGGGATATTACCGGCAGAGGTGTCCATTGATTCTGATACTTAATTGATGCTGTTATTCAACAGCAGCAGAAAATGATGTAATGCGGATAGGTTTCGTTACGAATAGGAAGGTAGGGCAAAGAGTGAGTTACAGTGAACAATTAAGAGACAGGTTATTCTCATCGTAATCAACAGAAAACCAATACCGACAACGGTAGTTCAAGTATACATGCCGACATCGGAAACAGAAAGTGAAGAGATTAAGAAAGTGTATGAGAATATTGAATGGGTAATTCAGTGCGTAAAGGAGGTGAAAATGTAATGGTCACTGAGAGATTGGAATGCGGTTGTAGGGGAAAGAGTAGGAGAAAGGGTCAGGGGTGAATATGGGTTTGGCAGCAGGAATGAGAGAGGAGAAAGACTAATTGAGTGTGCAATGCGTTTCAGCTAGTGCTAACGAATACTCTGTTGAAGCATCACAATAGGTGTTACGACAAGGGTTTATTTAGATTACATCATGGACAAGTGGGCTACAGAGATACTAAGGAATGAGGAGATAGCGTTGAAGTTCCTTGAGGGGCAGTCGAAGGAGAATGGACATCTCTAAAAATGGTGATCATAGAAGTTGGAAAGAAAAACATAGATACAAAGACAGTAACTAACATAGAAACCATGGGTAAGAGAAAAAATATTTCATTTGATAGATGAAAGAAGGAAATACAACAGTGTTCAAAGGAATACGTAAATACGAGTCTTTTAAGAATGAAATAAGTAAGAAGTGTACAGAAACAAAGGAAAACTGGCTTCATGAAAAATGTGGAGAAATAACTGTCGGAAAGAGTGACTCGCTTTTATAAAAGAGAAAATAACCATCGGTGAAACTGAGAGCAAGGATGGCAACATTAAGAGTGCAATGGGCATTCCACGGTTCAACGCATAGAAAAGTGCCGACAGATGGAAGGAGTATACTGAAAGTCCCTATGAAGTAGAAGACTCGTCTAATGACGTGATAGAAGCAGAAACAGGAGTCTATAGAGAAAAGATAGGGGATCCAGTTTAAGAATAAGAATTTAGGAGAGCTGTGGAAGACTTAAAATCAGATAAGGCAGAAGGTATTTATAACATTCCATCGGAATTTCTAAAATCTTGGGTCAACAAAACTACTATCCACGTTGGTTTGTAGAATATATGCGCTGGTGATATACCATCAGACTTCCGGAAAAACAACATCATCCACACTATTCCGAAAACTGCAAGAGCCGAAAAGTGCGAGGATTATAGAGCACTTAGATTAATAAATAGGTCATGCGTAAAAGTTGCTTACAACGGTATTGTACAGAAGAATGGGAAGGAAAACTGTAGCTGTGTTAGATGACGACTATTTTGGCTTCAGGATAGGTAAAGATACCAGAGAGACGATTCTGGCTTTAAGGTTACGGAAGCAAGACTAAAGGAGAATCAAGACACGTTCAGAGTATTTGTTGCCCTGGAAAAAGCTTTCGACAGTGTCAAATGGTGGAAGATGTCCGAAATTCTGAGAAATGTAGGAGTAAGCTATAGGGAAATCCACTATGTACAACAGCCAAAAGAGAATAATAAGGGCGGAAGACTAACAATGAAGCACTTAGATTAAAAATGGTGTAAGACAGGGACATAGTCTTTCCCCTTGATGTTCAATCAATGCATCAAAGAAGCAGTGACGGAAATAAAAGAAAGGTTCAAGGGTGGAACTAAAATGCAAGGTGAGAAGATGTCACTGATAAGATTCGCTGATGACAAAAGAAAGAAATGACTCCCTCAATGAAAGTGTAGAAGGATTATAGGATCTGCTGCATAGAATAAACAGACATGTCTACAGAATATGGACCGAAAGTATATCGAAGAAAGACAAAAGTTATGAGAAGCAGCAGAAATGAGAACTTAGAGGAACTTAGCATCAGGACTGATCTTGAAGTAGATGAAGTGAAGAAATTGTGCCACCTAGGCAGCAAAATAACACATAACGGACTGAGAAAGGAGGATATAAAACGCAGACTGGCACTGGCAAAAAGGTCGCTCTGGGCCAAGAGAAGTCTGCTTGTATCAAACTCAGTCCTTAATTTGAGGAACGAATTTACGAGAATGTACTTTCCCAGGTTTTTTCCCAAACCTACGTGACTGATGAAAGTTTGAAATATACTTGAGAGTCTCTTCATGCAAATTGATAACATCAAGGGATGACCCTTCTTTTCACGGAACATCTCCTCCTTGCGTTTAGCGCTGTAGCAGATGTAATAGAACATTATGACAAAGAACCCACAGCCTCCCAACATATGGTATGATTTATGAGTTTTAATCTGTAATATTTTCGTCATGTTTTTGTTTTAAAACAACTGACAGGTCAAGCTCAATTGTTCTCGTATCACTCATTTACTTCTTGGCGACTTTACCTTCTGCGCTGAAAGATACTGTACAACTAAGATTAATTACAAACGATTCAAATCTGTATTACTTTTGTTTGGAACTAAAATAAACAAACTCTCGTAGACGGTTTGAAAAGAGTGTCGACGCATGCGCTTCTAAAAAGATGATGGCCACTTAAAAATTGGAATAAACAAGCAACATAAATGTTAATCAGGATCTGTAACATCTGGGTGCCTTTGATGAGTGAGGATCAGTACAAGCACCTTAGACTAGATCAAAGATTTAGACTGCAGCCGTCCTACATCCTTGGCCGAGTTTCAAAAGTTAGTCTGGTCCACAGTTTTAAGTTACTGGAATACAGTGCGCTTTTAAACATTTAAAACGAACGGAAAGGGCGAAGCGAAATAGCGGGATTAGAACAACATAAATTAGATCCGGTGTAAAATGTGTTATTACTGAGGTAAATGCTGATAGGCTTACTCCATACTGTTGCTTGTTTCTATGTATTTGAAAGCATACAGCTTATATTTAACCAGTCTAACTAGTTAAGAATAAATTGTGATCTAATATCTGAAAATAGCTCAACTATCTAGACGGAGGGATCAGTTCACCAAGACGTGGTTCTAGTATCGAATCAGCACGATAAAGGATCAGGAAAACTGTTGGTCACAGTTCGTCTCTGAAGTTTGTGAAGCAATTGCCTGTACAAAAAGGACAGTTTTCACAAACTACTTCCAGACTGAATCGCAGTAGAGATTCTGCCTCAGTATCCAACTGAATAAGTTTAAACTTTGCAGTAAACCATGAATCAAGTCGAATGGAAACAGGTGCAGATCAGTAAATCGAACAATTTGGTGCCCCTTCGTTAGAGCATTAGGCAGTCTGGCAAGTCTAACGTACGAGATGTGTGATGTGAAGCTGAAACTTCCCTTAATCTTAAATACCGTTGAGACTGTAATACAAAATCTGAAGCTGTCGGAGCACTGAGGAAATGAAAATCATAAGTAGGGAGACATGCCATATATGGAACAATTATGAGGCATAATCTGCAATGGTCAAGATAGGACAATTACTTTAACGATTTAGTGACAGTCAGAGAATTCTTACGCATAATGTATACGACTTAGAGACCGTCCCGAAGTAAAGAGTCCAAAAGCAGTTGCAGATTGCCTATCTAACAGCTTCTAAGTGAAATAAGATCTTCATTTTCAGTGTTTCATATAAAAAATAATCGAAATTCTTTAAAAATTGAGTTCTGACATGATCTATTCTTTAAGAGGTATAATCTTATGCGAAAGGTTCAACACAGGTGTGTGAATTCCTAAGGGACCAAACTGCTTAGATCATCGGTCCCTAGACTTATACGTTACTTAAACTTACTGAAACTACCGTATGCTAAGAACAACACACGTACCCATGCCCGGGGGAGGACTCGAATCTCCTGCGGGAGGGGCCGCGCAGTTCGTTACATGACGCCTCAGACCGCGTGGCCACTCTGTGCTGCCCTCATAGGAAGACAAGTAATACAGTTCTCGCATGACTTGATGCAGCGTAACTTCCCGATCGCAAATACCCGGATATGCCAATTCCGTGTTTGATAATGAGAGCACCTAGTCTCCTCCGACAAACTTTACGTATTGTTTTCAACCCTTGAGAAACTTTTTCTCGCTGAGACCCCTCGCAAAATGATGGAAGGGAAAATATTTATTTCTTACTGTATGTCTGCTGTTCATGCAGTAGATATGCTGCATCGGCCATGAGGATCAATTATTACTTCTTTACTGCTAACTGTATTCGCAACACATTTTGCAGACAGTGTACGCAAGTACCACTGAACGTACCTTGCAAATTTGTATTATTGTACGACACAGGGCACATGACGTCATAAACACTGAGGTGCACAATGAACTAGCTGTTACTTAGAACGCAGTACAAATCACCCAGTTTACTAGTCCTATGTATGATCACGAGAGCACTTAGCGGCTTCCAACAAACTTCAAACAAAATTTCAAACTTGTTAAGAACATTTCCCTCTTACGTGTTTAACGTTAAATGTTTAACACAATAAGTCGTTATAAGGTGATTAGAAGTTTGAAGCTGTTTTGTACATGGAAGTTGGGTTCTTTAAAAAAACTGAGGGTTTACTGGTAGATACTCCTCCGTTCATAAATCTGTAAGGAGTAAATAACTCACACAGCCGAAATCAGAAATATCCTTTATCTAATGGAGAACTAGCTAAACATCACAGACTCCCCTTCAGGGGCTTTATGCATGGTGTAGCGTTCTTCCTGAACCGTTCACCTGTCAATATGATTCATACATTTTAATCTGTCTTACTCGTTGTGTTATATCTCAATGCCAAATGACATCCTCGGCCGCTTCCAATGACACCTACCCCAGGGAAAGGTAATATTACTTCTCTAAAGTGATGTTGATTTCTCACTCGGTAACCCTCAGTTTTCTTATGGATTTCGTGCTAAAAGTCAACTTTTAGCCCCGTTATTCAAAACCGTTAATGGTTAATACATTCTCATTAAAAACTTTCGTTTTTCAGACTCATTGGAAGCTTCAGTATGAAAACTTTTTATTGTGTTGTTATGGGAACTCTGACTCTCTTTCTTTCTTCTTTCTTTTGCTACTGCCTTTATCCCGCATTGTACGCAGGGTACGCAGGATTAAGGACGGACTTGGCATGGTTAATTGTAATGGGTAGCCGTATGCCCTTGCTACCCGCCGGGACGGAATTAGTTCACCCCAGCTGTCTGTGTCTATTGTAAATCGTGGAACAGTGTGTATGTGCTTCAAATGTCGGCGGGTCGTGTAACTGAGGCGCGACGTGGTGACCGGCCCGGTATTTACCTAGTAGGATGTGGAAAACCGCCTAAAAACCACATCCAGGCTGGCCAGCACACCGGCCGTCGTCGTTAACCCGCCAGGCGGATTCGATCCGGGTCTGGCGCGCCTACGCGAGTCCAGGAAGCCGCGCGGTAGCGCTCTCGACCACCCTGGCAGGTGGGATTCTGACTCACTTATCTTATGCAAATATCTTTGACTTTCAAGTTTATATTGCAAAAATAGTGCACGTGTTTGAACTTTGCACAAGTTTTAACAGATTTTGATACTACGCTGATGAAATATAGGAATTTGTAAGTGTACTCAAATATATTTGACTTACACAGAAATGGTGGGTATCTTTGACGTAGGCACAAATCGAAGTGAAGGTTACGAAATTTTTTACTATGGAATTTCGAAATTAGCACAGCACTTACGCAATAGTGACATTTTAATGGTTCTCTGGGATTGACTGGAAACAGGGAGGAGACTGCGTGGTACAGCACAACTGGGTTTGTTCCATTATCTTGTACTTTTTTCTCCAGTAGCCAACTTGTTTAGATACATCATCTTCGATTTTTATTACTGGTTTCATTTTGATGGCTCTTAAAGTACTGAGCCGTGAGTGGCTGGAGGGGGGGCGGAGAACAAGGTGGGTAAATGTACGGAAGCGAAGCGTATAGCAGCAAGGTGTGGCGTGTCTTAGAAGATGACGTCATAGATAAAGAGGGCAGGGCCTGAGGGTTCCACTTCATGATGTTTATGCTGCAATAAGTGTGTCGAAGTACCTTTAGCCCTATTACTCTTTTCTAGTTTACAAAAAGCACTAAAATACATTTTCATTTCTGTTCTTATTTCCTTTTATGCCGATACAATAGTTGTTGTCAACTGCTCTAGTTAAAAAAAGTATCTCAATAGTTACGTGAGTGTATTGTTAATTTGCTCAATTTTTTTAATCGGTGTATCGATTATACATTCTTTTTCCTGTTATGGTTGATTTACAGGCTTTCTTTCAAACTTGGTTCTATTTAGTTCTTCCACTCACTGCTGACGCTTGCACAATGGGCTATCAGTACAGTGTCTGCAAATGTCGTAATATAATTCATTAACACATATGTGTCGTTCGTTATCTCAGTTTACGTATCAGAAAACTTCCTCTAGTAATGCCGGTGAAAAGGAATCTTCTTTCCTGGATCGTCTCTCAGTTCTGAACTTCTGACTAACCTGATGAAGTCTAATGGAAGTTGTGGCATGAATGTATATAGGACGAACTCGAACTTAACCAACCAAATTTTGGTGATAGTCCAGGGATACTTTCTGAGTATGTAGGCAAAATGGACGCTTGGCCTCTGGTGGGTCATTACAAAAGTAATAATGATTTATTTGATTTTATATCCCAATAACCTCACAATAGTGAGCGAATTGCTGGTATTCAGGTATCAGGACGTACAATAGGAAACCTGGGTAATGCAAGAAATGTCACACGAAAGATGTACGCGTTTATCTATCAGTGTTCCTTAAAATACGTAACAAGCACACAACTGTTCACCTGTTCACCAACAAGTACCGTTCAAAGGCTTAAACGTTTAAAAATCCTAGGAGTTTTGCGTGTTGCCTCCGAGATTGCGACAGTCCTAGCAACAGACCCATGTGAGTATCGACCTGAGTCTTCAGATGCTTCCAGGAGAGCAAATCCCTTGCTGTGATACCTGGGGACCGAGCTGGTCATGGAAATGGACCACTGCGAATAACCTCTGTTGAACACAAGCTTGAGAGCAAAGAATAATACGGACAATACTACTGTAAACAGCAAGTATCACGTGTGAACTGAACAAGATACACAGCGTAAACTACCGACTTTTGCATTGTTGAGCAGATATTTATAGTGAGGGTAAGAAAGCAAGTGAAATTCAATTACCACCAAAGACTGCGCGTCCTGTATATGAAAATACTCAGAAGATATTCCTGAACAACATCCGAAACCTTGTCGTTAGGGTTCTAGTACACCATATTTATAGAGAGAGAAAACATTATGACCATTGCCTGCCGCGATACTGAATGCCTCCTGGCAGCGTTACAAAATGGTTCAAATGGCTCTGAGCACTATTCGACTTAACTTCTGAGGTCATCAGTCGCCTATAACTTAGAACTAATTAAACCTAACCAACCTAAGGACATCACTCACATTCATGCCCGAGGCAGGATTCGAACCTGCGGCCGTAGTGATCACGCGGTTTTAGAGTGAAGCGCCTAGAACCGCACGGCCACACCGACCGGCGCAGCGTTACAGACGCATGCTTTACCCTCACACAGCGCACTGGGGCCCTAAGAACCCTAGCGTAAATTTTATTGTCTATTACATAGAGTATGTTGGCTACAGTTTATTGAAACATAGTGTATATTAGATTGGTAAGACTGCCTACATGTGTGCGATGTTAAGTCAATCGTTTTTATTGCTGTTACGGTGGTGTCAAGCTATAAAGTTTGTTGAACGCCCGTGGAGATCTTGATTACACCAGTTTGCGTTCCGTGTAATGCATTTATGCAGACTGAAAGTAACTTGATAAGTACACAATATTGAAATATATATTGTGTGTAACTTATAACTATTTTATTTCAATGTAGCACTCTATTATTTTATTTTTCAGCGACCACGAGTAAACGACTTATAACAGATGACGATATATGAAACGCACTTGTGGACGAGTTGCACCAGGAAGTTAATTCGTTTGGACGTCTAGATTCTGATGAAGACCCTGATTTTGTCTAAATACATTAACCAGTACCTATGAAAGGGAGTGGAGAAGACGATGATGATAGTCATGGTAATTTTTCTAACACAAACATCCTTCTTGGTAAGAATGGCTATAAGTGGTCTTCAGCTACACCATCTACGAGAGAAAGAACTAAATCCAAGAAATTTATTTACTCTCCTCCCAGGACCAAAGAATCAAGAGAGGTACATTTCTAGTCCAATTGAAGTATAGCAATTATTAGTGACCGATGGAATTCTCTACATGATTGTCGTGTACAGGAACGACGAAACTATTTGCAAACGTTCTTCAATCAGAAATCCGGAAAGTTACCATAACACTACAAATATTGTTGAGCTAAGAGCTGCTATTGGACTCTTGTATCTCTGCGGCTTAAACAAGGCTGCTCACACAAATGTAGAAGAACTTTGGTCTCCTACATTTGGCAATGCCCTGTTTCGCGTTACAATGTCACAAAGACGAATTCAGTTTTTGACTAGCCGTTTAAGATTTGATGACAAAGCAGCCCGGGTGCATAGAGAACAAGAAGACAAATTTGCTCCCTTTCGGAACACCTGGACTAAATTTATTGATAAGTGCAAATCTCTTACACCCCTTTCGAATACTGTATAATAGAAGAACAGCTAATGGGTTTCCATGGCAGATGACCATTCACATTATACATGTCTTCAAGGCCGGACAAATATGGAATTACGATTTTGATGTTGAACTGTTCATTGGCTCCAAGACTTACTAAGTGCTAAACACTATTCCATACATTGGCAAGGTAGTAACAGAAAAAAAAAGGAAGCTGTTCTGTCTTATTACGTGAGAAAGTCATCACAACCCATTGATGGCACCAGCAGGAAACTGACTGTTGACAACTGGTTTCCGTCAGTTCCTCCTTATCAAAACATTATTAAATACTTTCGTTTGAAAAAGTTGGAAACTGTAAGAAAAAATAACCCTGAAATACTACAAGCATTTTCACGTTCTCAAAATGTCACAAAAACACAATTTGCCTTTAATGTGCATAAGACGCTACTGTCATATGTCCCAAAGAAGAATAAAGCTGTACTCTTGCTGTCTACCGTGCGCTACTCAAACAACATCGACAAAACAACAGGAAAACCTGAAACGATAATTTCATACAATAAATCAAAAGGTGGTACTGACACTTTTGATCAGCTGTGCAAAACTTACACCGCTGCACGTGCAGCAAGAAGGCAGCCTATGGGGGTTTCCTGTGGCATTTTGGATCAAAGTGCTATAAACACCATCCTTCTATTTACCCTTTCCAGCACTGAAGTAAAGAAACCACGAGAGACCTTTCTGCATGAACTGGCATGGGACTTAATTGCACCTCACCTAATGGCTAGATTGAATATAGCTACGCTACGAAGGAATGTGAAGAGAACTCTAGAAGAAATGTTTGAAGTAGATACTAGACAGACCAGAACCTCTAACCAGCAAAGTGAGGTGTTTACTATGTTGAAGCAAAAGGGAGAGAAAAACCAAAAAAAGGGTTTCCAGGATTGTAAAAGGCTGATGCGTGCCGACCATGGAGCCCTAAATTGTACAGAGTATGCCCGCTGACAATGCAAATGTTGACTGATATAATAGTTACATTTTTAACTTGATTCATTTCGTTTTCTTATGCGTTTTTGCGAAAATATGCTATAACAGTAATTTTGTAGACACTGTATGCCAAAATATCCTGTAAAAATCAAATAATCCATTATATTATATAACATTATATTACTTTACACATAAAGGTTCACACTCATGTTTAATTTATACATTAATAATCAAATTTATATGAAAACTCCATGTTCAGTAAAGTGCTGAAGTGTAACATTACCAAATTTGTATATACATTGTAGTAACTAAATGAAGTCAAGTATGACATTTTGTTGCATTATATACATTCAGATATACTACTGTAATTTAATATGCTTTTTCCTAGATAACAGAAAACCTGTCTCTATGTTGTCACGTATACTATACCCAACAGAACAAATAGTCCTGTTACGGGAAAAGCCACGTATGACCTTCTTACTAAAATTTAGTTTAGTTTTGAAATTAAGTACACTATGGGAGGATGGTCCTGTTAACAGGAAAAGCTAATCAATAGTTACCCTTTTTACAGCATTTGACTGTGTGTTGTGTCTAATAGATAAGTAAATCAGACTATTCAATTCTTTTCCAAAGATTTTACGCAGCGGTTGAATAGAAATGCAGTTTGAATAGTATTTTACTGAAGCTAAGATAAGTCAGTTCCATGCTCATTTAAGTGGTTCAAAACATATACTAATGATCGCCAGCCTATCCAAGCAATTAAACAGTGAACTGTAGGAAAATCAGAAGCACGATTTTTACCTACTTTCTTCCTACTGTTTAGTTTGCTTCTTCAAATGAAATATTACTCCACCTAAACAATGTTGGTGGAGACACTGGAATTTCTTTTTGATTGCTACATTACGTTTTTTTAAAAAAAGAAAAATGTCCAGTAGATAACTTCAAGGAAGCTAAAAAAATTTGGCCAGAATCATTTTGTATAATAAACAAACTTGAATACACAAAATACTTAGATACTAAAGCACACACTTTTTATACCGGTCGTTTCACTTCAAGAAAACATCTTTCTTGCTGGAATCTACTTTCAAAAGCTGTTATTCTTTGCACTAACTCTGTATCCTCATTTACCGGGTTCTAGTAACTTAGCCACACTTTGGTTGGAATTTATGTAAGCAACTTCTACTATAACACTTTGCAGTTGTTAAGAAAACACAAAAACAATTGAAATGGTGCCTATTTATATTAACTTGGCACTTCATATATCTGTAGCATAAGGTGCTCGGATTCATAAACACAAAGAAGGAACCTTATATAGATGTATGATTAGGACGAAGTAACAGGGGTGAACCATTTCGTCTGTAGTTCAAGAACGATTATTAAATCACACTTTCAATTAATGGTTCACGCTGTACAAAAGTAAATTTACTATAGATGCCTTATCTGACAGCAGTCGGCTTGGGTGTGGCGAACAATTATGGCGGCTACACTACCCACAGTACAGCCTCCATGTCTCTTGCTTTATGGACCGAATTTCTCTTCTTGGTGTTGACTACACCCACATACAGTGGCCCAACAACTCGCAGCTATGCCGTAAGCCGTTTGTAGTCTCCATTCGAGGAATTTTTTGCGTATTCGCATGCAAATGTTCTCCTGCTCCACAAAACTGTTCCCTCAATCACTACTGCCTACAAACTGTGTGTTACTTCCTGCACTTGTTCTAGGTAGCACGCCAATATTCCCTTGCCACCTTTTCTACTCCCCAGAGACATTTTCGTTTTAAACAAAAGTACACTGGCTTTTACATAACACGTTTTTCTCATATTGTTGCTAAGCGTGACCATTTCTTAAAGTGTCAAATTTACATCAACATGAACAATTTATACATACAAAATATTTTTAAATACGAAAGGTCATCAGAATTTATTAATCATAATAAACAATTTATATAGTATTTTACTTACGTTATTCACATACAATACAAAGAACTTCGACATCCAATATGGTACACTTTACACATACTAGCAAATATAGTACCTTTATGCAAAAAATTTAAAGTAAAAAAATTATAAAAATTTAAATAAACTATAAACAAATATTATTATACAATGTATATATTAATGAGCTTCGTATACATGATGTATGATGACATATTAGTGGGGTCCAGTGGACCCTAGTGTGAGGTACAAGGTAATTCAGCTCAAGTGTGCAGTGCGAGGGTTAAGTGAGCACTTGTGCAAGCGATTGAAAGATGATGAAACCGTGAGTAGGCGACAAGGTGTACGTAAGGTGTCCAAGCTTCATCACAGAAAGTGAAGAGCGGAGGTTCCACTACTCTGCATAGCAAGACAGGTAGCGATCCGTAGCAGTCATACGTTAATGAACAATGCTTGCGCAGCCACTACTATTTCAGAGCACATAGCTAGCGCACGTTGTTGAACTTGGCGCTCTGCGGCAGATCAGCCCTATGTGCTCCTATTTTGACCCTATGGCATTTTCAAATACGATTTTCGTCGGCTAGTTTCTTATTTGAACATACTCTATATATATTTGTAATTTCATTTCTTATTATTCCCCTCTGGCATTAACCATTCCCATTGAAACACCATCACCTTCCGACGGCTCCCCTTTCTTCTTGCCTCGAGTTGCTATATATACATCACGTGCCATTAGTTTTGGAATCCTATTATCATTCTATTTCTCTTGTTCATCTGTCAACTAAGCAACTAAATAGATAAAGTTGGGAATGTTTGTTCTCTCTATTAGTTTACGTGGCAGGTACAATCGTGTTCAAATATCTATGCGGTCTACTCGATTTAAGTTTCTATTTTGTAATCTCCATACTTTTAGTGTTTCCAATCAGAATTACAACTCTCCGATGCGCTCGCACCTTTCACTTGTATCTCAAAGTCTTTAGCGATACTACACACCTGGAAATTGAAATAAGAACACCGTGAATTCATTGTCCCAGGAAGGGGAAACTTTATTGACACATTCCTGAGGTCAGATACATCACATGATCACACTGACAGAACCACAGGCACATAGTCACAGGCAACAGAGCATGCACAATGTCGGCACTAGTACAGTGTATATCCACCTTTCGCAGCAATGCAGGCTGCTGTTCTCCCATGGAGACGATCGTAGAGATGCTGGATGTAGTCCTGTGGAACGGCTTGCCATGCCATTTCCACCTGGCGCCTCAGTTGGACCAGCGTTCGTGCTGGACGTGCAGACCGCGTGAGACGACGCTTCATCCAGTCCCAAACATGCTCAATGGGGGACAGATCCGGAGATCTTGCTGGTCAGGGTAGTTGACTTACACCTTCTAGAGCACGTTGGGTGGCACGAGATACATGCGGACGTGCATTGTCCTGTTGGAACAGCAAGTTCCCTGGCCGGTCTAGGAATGGTAGAACGATGAGTTCGATGACGGTTTGGATGTACCGTGCACTATTCAGTGTCCCCTCGACGATCACCAGAGGTGTACGGCCAGTGTAGGAGATCGCTCCCCACACCATGATGCCGGGTGTTGGCCCTGTGTGCCTCGGTCGTATGCAGTTCTGATTGTGGTGCTCACCTGCACGGCGCCAAACATGCATACGACCATCATTGGCACCAAGGCAGAAGCGACTCTCATCGCTGAAGACGAGACGTCTCCATTCGTCCCTCCATTCACGCCTGTCGCGACACCACTGGAGGCGGGCTGCACGATGTTGGGGCGTGAGCGGAAGACGGCCTAACGGTGTGCGGGACCGTAGCCCAGCTTCATGGAGACGGTCTTGGCGTGCATCCGTGCGTCGCTGCGGTCCGGTCCCAGGACGACGGGCACGTGCACCTTCCGCCGACCACTGGCGACAACATCGATGTACTGTGGAGACCTCACGCCCCACGTGTTGAGCAATTCGGCGGTACGTCCACCCGGCCTCCCGCATGCCCACTATACACCCTCGCTCAAAGTCCGTCAACTGCACATACGGTTCACGTCCACGCTGTCGCGGCATGCTACCAGTGTTAAAAACTGCGATGGAGCTCCGTATTCCACGGCAAGCTGGCTGACACTGACGGCGGCGGTGCACAAATGCTGCGCAGCTGGCGCCATTCGCCGGCCAACACCGCGGTTCCTGGTGTGTCCACTGTGCCGTGCGTGTGATCATTGCTTGTACAGCCGTCTCGCAGTGTCCGGAGCAAGTATGGTGGGTGTGACACACCGGTGTCAATGTGTTCTTTTTTCAATTTCCATGGAGTGTATAGAGACATTTGTGCAGCGAGCGTGTGACGGTTGCTTGGACTAGTCGGAATCGATATAATATCGCAGGTTGTCTCTTATAGTGGTTTGTATAAACTGTGAAGGTCGATCCAATTTCTATCCTTGTTGCTAACAGTTAGTGGAGCAATTCGTATGACACAAATCGCAAATCGGTAGTCCGTTTAGGTAAACATTTCTGAATGGTACAAATGGCTCTGAGCACTATGGGACTTACCTGCTGTGGTCATCAGTCCCCTAGAACTTAGAACTACTTAAACCTAACTAACCTAAGGACATCACACACAGCCATGCCCGAGGCAGGATTGGAACCGGCGACCGTAGCAGTCTCACTGTTCCGGACTGCGCGCCTAGAACCGTGAGACCACCACGGCCGGCATTTCTGAATGATGACATTCACACAGCCCTAGTTAACATAGAACCTTTCCGAAATCAAACCTAGAGACTGTCACCAATTTCGTGTCAGTATCAGTCATACGTGCTTCATATTGCCTCTTTTTTATGCTTTTTGATGGCGGAGACGAACGTGGTGTGAATATGAACGTTTGCCTTCCTATCTCCAAAGTGTAAGAAAAAAGAAAAACATTTCTTCCTCAATTATTCTGTTCCTATTCATGTACTTAATTGCACACTTCTCCATTGTCGTATTTCGAAATTTGTATCACGCACTGACGTTTATTTGCTGCGGAAGTGAACTACGACAGTCAATCACATTCACTATTCGGCAGACATTTCAACAGGCATATCCGCATCGGGCTAGTATGTCAGGTGTTATGACGATGTTCCTGAAACACTAGCCATTTATAGGAAAGTATTTCTAAGAAACGCTTCTTTTAAGATGTCATTATATTTAAAGAACTTTTCAGACAGTCATGCAGGGAACATTTTTCATAATGTAGTGCACGGCTCATTAAACCAGAAATTAACTCCACCGTACAAACAACACTTACATTTTTCAACTTACGTGATATGAAACCTCCATCTTGTGGAATGGGATACTGACTAACCACCTCACTCAACTTAATCTGTTAACTGGCAGTGTGAATGTCGAGTATCAATTCTTTGTGTATCTTCAATAGCGAAGAAATGATGTCTTTTGCTCATCAAATAGTTTTCTACTTATTGGATACGATGCATATCGTCACTACATTAATGCACTTCGGTGTCGTATCTCAAAGTCCTTCATGCGCTCCCTTTATCACTTGCATCGTTTCGATGTACGAAATTGCCTGCACATTCAATAAGTCCGACTGCAGTAATGCGTAATTTCAACACGCACTTTCTAATAAAATCCATTTTTCTTGGTATTGCCAGTGGCTTAACTAATCTTTGTGCTTATTCTCTTCTGCTTTCCTAACATCATTTTCTGAAGTATAATGTGCAAGGCTTTCTTAGTATTCACAAACATATACTGTTTCTGTTTTCTAATACACCTTCTTTATACATACATTTAAATATTTATTCTAAAGCCATATCAGAGTTTATGGTATCCTAAGAAAAGAAGCACGAGCTTAAGTTGGACAAGGGAGTGAAAACTTGGATGAGGCTCTTTCTGTTGAACCATCCCAGCTTTTATATGAAGTAATTTAAGGAAAACACGGTTAAATCGATTGAACGTCGGATATCTATTGCTATCGTACTATTATGGACCAGGTCTAATTTATTGATCTTTACAACAGCTCCAAGGGATCACAAATTTAGCATTGGAGGGCAGCGTGGAGGGTAAAAATCGTAGAGGGAGACCGAGAGATGAGTACACTAAGCAAATTCAGAAGGATGTAGGTTGCAGTAGGTACTGGGAGATGAAGCAGCTTGCACAGGATAGAGTAGCATGGAGAGCTGCATCAAACCAGTCTCAGGACTGAAGACAACAACAACAACAATACAACAGCTCACTGGATATACAAACGCCGAAAGTACAGGATAATACGCAGCTTTTGCGAAAGGAGAACTGGTGGCTTGTTGGTCTGCATTACTCTGTCCCTTTCGTATTCTATCTTGTGGTGCCATTACGTTCAGTGTACTAGATATGATGTAGACTGTAATTCCCTCAAAGTTAACGTTTCACTAAAACAACAGTGCTTTGTTCCAAGGATTCAGTTGTACTATCCTGGACGAATCATATTGTGCTAATTAAACCTGAACAGTTACAAAAATGTGTGCAGAAGCAGGTGACACAGGGGCTGTGAACACTGTAAATTTTGCATATGGTCTAAGTTTCCCACTAAATCTTCAAGTACCGAATTCATCAATTTGATATCAGTATGTTCGTCCTTCTCAGGTCGCTTGAGAACTCCCTCGATATTCAATCGATATGAGCGAGTCCAATGGTTTAGAAATAACTTGGGGTTCAAAAGATCCTTCACATTTGTTGCTACTCAGCTGTATTGACTTACATCCAGTCACGCTTAAGGCAATTTCCAAATCTTCACATCAAGATGGCTGCATTACACAAGCCGGTCAAAATTTTCTTGAAATCACGTAGTGTATATACTTTCCTACATACGAAAGCATATAGAGGAAACAGTACCAGAATGCTGCTGACGTATTCCTATAGTTTATTCATACTTATTAGACTTTATGCGGAGCCTTAGAGAAAAGGTCTAAAACGCGTATGCTGCGTGTTTGAGCGGTCTAAATCCACTAGCACATATGGTCGATAGTAGGAAATTATCAGGATTGGGACACATTAGATCGCCTCCCAATTTCTCAAACCAATTCCATATCTGTCCCATTATTGTAGTTCTGCACTGTTCCCACTACCCTCATCCCACTCCAACTTTCACCCAGCCAACTGTCCTAAGACCACCCAAGCTCCCACATTTCGATGTCACTTTCATTAATTTAGATATGGATTAAGTAATTTAGAGAACCAGCGTCGTGGGGATTGCAGTCAGACCATATTTTTTTAAAGCCTTGGATCACACTGACTGTTAATACAGTGCCCTATGTAATTTTCCTTCTTTAAGATGATGAGAGACACTCTGTTTTCTAAATGCTCCTGCAATGCACTGGAGCTGAGATGGGAAAAATAGAAAATGTTATGGACAATGATACTTTGCTGAGCAACCGAAGAGGCAGGCATTGACTCCATGGATCTATGGGGTGAAGCGGCGACCCAGGAGGCCGCTAAGCATTGTCTGCTGTACAACTTCGGGTAGGTGAGTGGGCCCCCCAGGGGGTGGAGGGAGACATAAGCAGCTGTCGTGTGCTGTTTTCTCATGTTTTTCAGACCGCCTTGATAGATAATATTTCCTAAGTTTGGGGGCCTGCTACGTGAGGTTAATTCCATGAGAGCGAAGAAATGAGATTGAGTGTTAGTGTGTGTCGTCATGAGCACAGAGCTTGTACTTTTTATCAACTTTTATCACTTTTGCTACATTATTGATGCCTGAAGGTGATGCACTGTTTTCGTGGGACTCTCTCTATATTAAAGGGGAATCTCGCTATTGGGTCGCAATATTTTGTGCGAGGGGCATTCAGTATATAATGAAGTAAATTATTTCTGAAAATAAGTTGGTTTGATTCAGGATTCCAGTACGCCTGATTATTCCTCAATCTATTTGCAACAAAATTCTGTTTGTCATCATAATCTCTGTTCAATGCAATGACCTTACACGACGGCCACACGCCAGTTATGCCTGCATGGTACCAGTCGACTGGTCGACGTCAGACCCAACGTTTTGCTGCATCAATAACCACCACATCTTCCACATACTGCTTCCCACGGAGTGCGTCCTTCGTTGGAGTAAACAGCTGCAAGTCAGAAGGCGAGTAACCGAGTGGCACAGTCCTTTGAGTACCTCAATTGTGGACGAGTGACTCAGCAATACCAACGTAGATATCTAGCTGCGCTGCGAAGAATTTGATTGAAATCCATAGATCAAATTGAACAAGAATGCCCGTATGTTCTAAAATTGTAGGAGTCAGAGCTATGTCCTGAAAACAGGCACACAGGAGATTTGATAAGTGTGCGCGACCTTGTAAAGAGGATGACAGACGCATCACTCACCATGCGGTGAGTTAACGAGCGTTTCGCTCATGACCGAAACAGTCAGCCTACAGGAAATGTGAAACGAGCCCTCTCGTCCAGAACCATGTGCCACAAAGGGCACATATTCACCATGAGATGGGGAAACACACAGGCGTCTATTGTCTATTGAGACCTAAGTGCTGCAGTGTGCGGGTGAGACAGACGAGAATCTACGTCATAGGGAAACCCAGTAGAAGGTGATTTTGGCTAGGAAGACGTAGCAGTGTTAAATATGGCGGACCTATGATCGGTCATAAAGGAAAACTTTTATGGCAAATTTTAATTCTGTAGTAATTCAGGGAATGAAGCCACTGTAATCTTAATCTGCCATCCGCCATAAATTTTCAAGGAGATCCCAATAAAACTTGAATATTGATCATATCTATAATAGTTTAGGAAATACTGATCAAATGAAATTCACAAGTTTTCTAACAAAGACCTGGATGCTAAAATATGAACGCTTTAGTCGACCATAACGATCGACATTTCATATAGAAGCGCAGCATTAAAATGACAAATGTTGTAAATACCAACACTGCAACTTCATTCGTTTGAAAGATATAGTAAATTCAAATTATCAGTATTTTCTGTTTAGCATCAGATCTTTATTTCCTCCACACAAAACACATTGCACGATCACAGCATGACACCTCATAGAATCATTAGGTTATTGTTTTTTTTTTAAAGTTTAGTGCATAATAGTTACCTTTGTTCTTTATTTATTTATCAGAAAGGACCTTGGTGTAAAGCTTCTAGCTGTGGCATTCAAAGCTAAGAAGAAAATTGTATTGGTTTCATGTAAAAGAAGTTAACCTTTATTATGTAATGGATATTACTGTTACTTTATTTAGAACGTGTACCTGGTCAAGCTTTGAT
Source organism: Schistocerca gregaria (assembly GCF_023897955.1). Lineage (NCBI taxonomy): Eukaryota > Metazoa > Arthropoda > Insecta > Orthoptera > Acrididae > Schistocerca > Schistocerca gregaria. The sequence goes on from NC_064923.1 coordinate 460,835,810, forward strand.
TATTTAAATACCTTAAAATGTGAAATAACGTTAAGCTGTAGCCAATCAGATGGACAGCTTCAGGGAACGAAACTGCACCAGCCATTTGAACAATGAAGCTCGGCACACCGGAAACGCGTCGGGGATGGGCGGAGGTAGTGCTGGTGGAGACATGAAAGTGGGCGGTAGTTAGGAAGTGAAACGACTTAGAAAATTTCGCGTTGTGTGGCATCAGTGGACTTAGTTTCTGAGTGATGAGCAGCCGAGCGCCTTGTGTGAGTTCTGACTTTTCGCATAGATAACGAGGTGGAGTATTGAACTTGCAATGCGGTATGAGATTGTGAATGATCGAACTGTGTAAGTGGATATGCGCTCGAGTGTAACAGTAACTCTAAATACGACCACATTCGCTATTAGTTTGCTTTCTGAACAACATTCTTCTATCCAATTCGCAACTATGTAACGTGCATCATTTATGGGTCGTTAATTGACTTCTAGATATCAGTACTCATATTACAATTATTAAATGTGAAAACTTTGTTATTCGCAAATTTGCCAACAGCCAGACGATTTGACCAAAGAGTCACAAGTGTCTACTTTAGGGCGTGTAATGCGACACGTGCGGTTCAACCCCTAGACGCGTTTGAGCCAAGACATTTCGACGAAGAGGAACCGCATGCGAGCCCAAATATCTTTGTGACGTTATCTCACATTTCTTTTGTTCATTGACTGGTCTAAGTAGATTTTCTGCAAGCACCTGCGAATATCTGCGATATTCTGGTTTTCTACTAAGAGAAACTCAGCGATAGCTGTCTGCTTCGAACTCACCTCCTATACATATGCCAATTTGATGCTTGCGTATAGAGCTGCCACATATCTAAACTTATGAAGCTGTAGGGGGTGAATCGGGAATTTTGCACTATATCCCAAAGGAAATCCTGCAGTTTTTCAGCCGAAATTTGCCGAGAAAAAAAAAGTGGCGGCTTACTTATTGAATGCCTCTCGTAATTCTGCTATTGTTAACCGGCCCTGTTCACCGGGAAAAAGATTGCATGGCGTAACGGAGTGACAAATTTAGAAACTCGCAGCTAGACCTTCATAGGTGGTGTTAAGTAGAATTCAATTTATTGGTTTACCATGGAGTCAGTTGCAGCTTGATGGTGGATTTTGATCTGTGGTAAACCGTTACAATATGTTGATGGACTTTGAACGAAATGGAGAGGAGAACATCTTAAGAGACAAGTAGAGTACAGTGTTGGTGACATTGCGGTGAACCGTAATCTCCTCCGGAGAACCAGTCACTACCAGCAAACGTTCATCTCTGCGCACGAGAATTTCATGGTTAGCATTAAAGACGTCACCGGTTTTAGGTTCATTTCGTTCACCACCTACTGCCTGACTCAGGTTCAAAGACCACATCCTGAATGCATGACTGATTTATTCATTCGCCAAGATCTGAGTCAGTGTGCTTTACGATAGAAATTTGTGGCGTTGAGTCTCAGGTATGTGAGTAAACAGAGTGAAATGTTCTCGGGTAGTAGAGTAACACTGCTCTCCATAACAATCTATAACCAGAAATTTCATACAGTAATATTTCTCGTCTGTTCCTTGTCTCTTTCTCATAAATTCGATGATCGGTGATTTAATGGAATAAATTGGATTGTTTAAATAAAAGATCCTTTTTGTCAGATATCCACCTGTCACATTCATTACTATTATTCTAATATTCCACGTCAGGATATGTAGGACCCACTACCATGTTTTCCATTTAAAATTGTGCACATGTAAATTCACAATGTAGGTCTTAGGGATGTGTCAAGCCAAGAATTAGTTTTTTGGGCTAGGGAGTATTTAGCAAACTTTGTAGCCGAAAGGTTCGTGGTTCGAGTCTTACCACGTTTAATTTTCTTAAATACAGAGGTGACCCTTGTAGTGCTGTCGAGGCCTGCGCCGTGGTTGCTGGTCATGTACTCCCGTGTGTTTGATTGACGGTAGTGTGCCCTTCTCCAACAATCCCCCTCCATCTTGCTTCCCCTTCCCTGACTGACAGGCTCGACCGTCACAAATTTACATTTCCGTAATTGCCTGGTGGCACCTAAAATGAAGCTTTAAACTTCGAAGCCGGTGGTGCAATAAATAAAATATTACCGGAAACCGGTACGGAATCTTTTTCTATGAACGTGTTTCATGGAAATCTGTACTCTGGACATAGCAGCAAATTAATGTTCGGATCATGCAAACTAGAGGGGTATGTCAAACATGTCCTGAAAACGCATCCTATGTTTGAGTCAGCAGCCTCAGTTGAGAAATCATCTAATCTGACACCACATGATTTTATAGCTATTGAAACCAGAGAATAGGTACAGATTTTGGCGTGGCATATGTGTATAAATAGTTAATATCTAGACATATAATATATCTTGAATCAACGGATGTTTTATTAGATGATTCATTCATTCGCGTATTATTTGCCTTAGCCTGCCTAATTACTTATTGGCAAAGTTGTTCACGAATCCCGCGCTCATGCACAGCAACAGGTCGACGTCTGTTAAAAGTTCGAGTTTCACAGCTATGTTTATGCCATAGACTCCCACGAAAGCAATGGCACAGTTTAGTAGAAGGCAGGATCCAACTTACATCTTTCCTTGATGTACCCCAGAATTGTTCGAAGACATTTGTAAGTAAATGCACAGTAGAGTTCATTTATAATGGCGTGCATGCTGCTCTGAATTAGAAGTGTTAAGCCCGCACCAAACATGCACTGTCTGTTCGTATTCTGGATTCATTGTATAATCCTCAGTACGTTTACTAGGTATAATATGGAGTAATATGGTTTCGCCGAGTTTCTCCACTGAATACAAACATTCGTATGTGGAGACCTCTTTCGTCGTTATGAGCTGAAATTTAGCATAACTGAAGTGTGGAGCTCGAGTGAGGTGCATGTAATCCTGATACATGCATTCAGAAAATTTCTGACGTGGTGCCTGCATGAGTCTTAATGAGTCTAGGAAGCACAGCGTAACATTCTTTGAGATTCCCTTTGAAAGTGAGATATATCTTTCAGTCTGTAACCGCCTACGCGTTATTTAATAGCTCTCTGTCGGGAAAACGAAAGGAGAGGTTTGGCGATTCCACGCAGAGACGTAGGCGGCTCTTTAATTCTAGAGTGTGCCTGAAACCAAACTTCACAGTGCTTCTTAAGATTGTAGGGACCTACATTTAATGATATTCTTTAAATGAGAAAAGTATATTCTTGGAAAAAATTGAGATAAGTGAATGGCGCCTAATTGAGCTCATAAATAAATTGACAACTCTCGCTGCGTCTACTACAATACAAAATTTAACTTGAAAAGTATGTTGTGAAGGGTGAAACTGACACATTTATAACTTCTACCAAGATCCGCCGTCAACGGTCACTTCATTAATGTTGAAACACTCACGAGGCACTAGTCGTGGTATCACACGTAATACAGTATTTAGAAGTATCCCTTCCAGATATCTTCACGAAACTTCTTCCATAATTATATCTTACATCCTCTATACACTGAACTCCCCAAAATTTTAATCATGCAGATATTTCTCCAAATTAGCATAAGTAGACCCACACTGGGACATCCTTATCAACATCATTGCCACCCATCTCATTTGAATTGCATGTACCTTGTTTTCCAAAATAAGTGTGTTCTAATATAGGATTCTCTACCTGTTGGCGCAAACCGTTACTTACTGAAACCTTCCAGAAGGTCACCGTTAAGTTATCCTTCGCAAGCAAGTGCTTGTAATCGATTAGTTAGTAGGATTATAGACAATGGTACACTTACAGGTACCTGCCAGCTGTAACATTAGCCTGATCAGTACATAAACTAATTTCAGTCATCGTCTCCACAATGCTATGAGCATCATTCCCGCTTTGTTTACGAAAGAAAATGAAAACTTATCAGGGAAGTTTAGAAAATAAAATTGCATAAATTGTGCTGCACGGTAGAATTTAATTGTTAGATGGCAATGACCCCTGGAGTGATTAACTATATTAGTAAACAGCTACTCATAAATAGACCAATCAATGCTTTGTAATACACTGCTCAATTTTCCCACATTTTTGTTATAGGAAAATTGGTGTTATAAGTCACATCAACTTCCTCTGTAAGTTCTTCAAATTCAGACAGCAAGAATCTCGCACCACAGTCCTGATATATGACCTACAACAATTACGACTCGAGTCCTATTAACACACAGCCTGTTAATGTACTGCAAATGGAACGCATCATTCTGTATGGGTAGTCTGTGAGGCAGAGAGGACACCGTGATAACCCACCATAGGAGTTTCGTGGGAAATTCCATTCCATCATGTTTATAATAAACATCATACATGTTTTATACATCAGTATTCTTGGGGGCGTATCTCGAAATGTCTCTCGAAAGGAAGAGGGGATCACCCAAAGCAAAAGCTGTTGTTATTTCATACATTAACGATACCCTTTTTGTTACCAGTATCTGCTCTAAAACAGATACACCGTCAAAGCAAATGGAAACTTGATAGACAACAAGCTGGAAGTCGAAAACGTTTTGAATAATCATTTTTTAAATGTTGTAGAGAAAATAGGATCTAAATGTTCATTAGAAGAAGCAAGGAAGTTAATGGAAGAGGTCTTACCCACACCATGTTATATAACTGAAATTCCACCCACCTCTACTTCTGAAATTAGGAAGATGAACTCTCATAAGAATAAAAGATCACATGGGATTGATGGTATTTTGGGCAGGATAATAAAAGCTTGTTCTCAAGAAATAAGTGGGATTCCTAGCCGCATATGTAATAGCTCTCTGAAGCAGGGTATTTTCCCAGATAGACTGAAGTATATTGTTAAACGACTGCATTAAAAAGGGGATACGTCTGATGTCAACAACTACCGCACAATCTCTCTTCTGACTGCCTTATCCAAAATTCTTGAAAAAGTAATGTACTGTAGAGTAGCTTCACACCTTTGTAAAAGTAAAGTTTTAACAAAATGTCAGTTTGGTTTCCAGAAGGGTTTTTCAACGGAAAATGCTATATATACCGTCACTAATGACCAGAAGAAGGGATCGGTTGGTAGGACATGTTCTGAGGCATCAAGCGATCACCAATTTGGTAATGGAGGACAGTGTGGAGGGTAAAAATCGTAGAGAGAGACCAAGAGATGAATACACTAAGCAGATTCAGAAGGATGTAGGTTGCAGTAGGTACTGGGAGATGAAGAAGCTTGCAACGGATAGAGTAGCATGGAGAGCTGCATCAAACCAGTCTCAGGACTGAAGACTGCAACAACAACAACAATGAAATATTAAATGCTCTGAGTAACCGGAAGTCACCCGTTGGGATTTTTTTTCATCTATCAAAGGCTTTTAATAGTGTAAATCATGTAATACTTCTAGATAAGCTCAAGTACTGTGGTATGAATGGGATAGTGCTCAAATGGTTTAAATCATACCTAACTGAAGAGTGCAGAAAGTTGAAATAAACAGTTCACATAATATGCGAAAAACTGGTGATTTCTCAAACTGGGGAACAATCGAGCATGGGCTGCTGCAAGGTTCAGTCTTGAGTCCTCTGCTGTTCTTAATACAAATTAATGACTTGCCATTCTATATTCACGAAGATGCAAAGCTGGTACTTTTTGCCAATGATACAAGCATAGCTACCACACCTGACAGACAAGAATTAACTGGTGAAATTCTAAATGATGTTTTTCAGAAAATCATTAAGAGGTTCTCTGCAAATGGGCTCTCATTAAACTTTGACAAAACACAGTGTATACAGTTCCACACAGTATACGGAATGACACCATTAGCAAACATAGACTTCGATCAGAAATCGGTAGCTAAGATACAATATTCAAAATTTTTTGATGTATGCACTGTTGAGGGCGGATCTGGAAAAAACACGCTGAGGATCTGCTGAAACATTTGATTTTTGCTACTCACTATATATATATATATATATTTGGTATTAGCAATCTGAACGAATTCAAAAGTAATAGCAGTGTACATGGCTACAACATTAGGAGAAAGGATGATCTTCACTACTCAAGGTTAAATCTAACTTTGGCTCAGAATGGGGTAAATTATGCTGCCACAAAAGTCTTTGGTCACTTACTTAATAGCATCAAAAGTCTGACAGATAGCCATATAGCACTTAAAAGGAAATTAAAAGAATTTCTTAATGGCAACTCCTTTTACTGATTAGATGAATTTTTGGATATAGTAAGTGAGTAGTATCCCAAACCCCACAAAAAATATTGAGTGTCATGTAATATTTTGTCTAATGTAATATCTTGTATAGGCACCTTTTATTAACCTGACAGGTTCCACATCATTACGACGTGTCGTATTCATTATCTAAGGAACAAGTACTAATCTAATCTAATATAATCTAATCTCCCTTTTAATAGTTCATATACAGTGTAGGTGATTGCAGCCTTTCTCGGCACATTCCACAGATGAATTCCTCTCGAGTTATCAGTCGAGTGGTGGCGTTGTCGTTTTGTCACAACGTTTCAATGAGTTTCGTACCCATCATCTTCTAGCGAAGGTGATGAGTACGAAACGCATTGAAACGTTGCGTCAAAACGACCCCACCAATCGGCTGATAAGCAGAGAAGACTTCATCATACATACATAGTGTGCAAATTTTCAGGCACAAGACACTACTAAGAGCTTTCCTAGAACCTCTTCTTTGGAATTCGGAGAATAGGGCCAAAAAGTGTTACGGACGTATTTCTCATACCATTCAGCGAACGAGATGCTGTGATATATCACGAAAATTTCTCTCCATATAAGCATCGCAGATATCAGAGTAACACAAGGCAATTTAGGAACTGTGATCTGATAGCGTAATTGGTGGGATTTACCCATTATTTATGGTTTTGGCCACTTTCCATTGCCAAGTGCGTTGACACAATTTTAGGGGCATGGCTGGACGACAGTACCCTATGGAACTGCCTTTTCGGGAAAGTCATATCATCTCCTGAAGTGCACCTTGAATCAGTGAATATTGTAATATTGGGGTCTAGCTTTCCTCACACACCTGATTGTTGTTATGGCTAATAGAATGGGCAGATGACCTACTTTTGGCCGAAACAGTTAATACTAATACTATCCCTCATCAATGTAACAGCTATTGCTTGGTGTAGTTTGAAGTGTAGGCCACAATGAACACTCAGCATGTGCAGACTGCAATGATATATTGGTTCACACTAGCCCCAACGACTGCACTTACTGTGGTAACGTTGTCAAATCGAACAAACTGGACATAGAAACAGGAAACGTTAATCAGTGGCATCATCCAGAGGTTGGTGTGCATGAGTGTTGTGGTGGCAAGAGTTGTAGAGTATATACAGGCTGTGGTGGCTCAAGTGTCACTCATGATGAAATGTTTTGACCTACAGACAACTGTGATGGTATATGTCATGCTGAAGGATCTAATACCTCTTTATCCAGAATTTCTAGAAGAAGCAAACAACTTCATGTGAATATCATATTAAACAGAAACAAAAGACTTAACAATTGCTGTAACAGGTGGACGGTGAGATTGTGAGGCATCACATAAACGGAGACTGTCTGTAGTGCCATCAGTTGCAGAGGCGTTTAAATGGGTGTGGGTTGATGTAGCGCAAATGTCGTCCATCGTCCATAATAAGAATGCAGCAATGGAGACGATGTAGGGTCTGGGATACACACACAAAAATGGTTCAAAGGCTCTGAGCACTATGGGATTTAACGTCTGGGATCATCAGTCCCTTAGAACTTAGAACTACTTAAACCTAAGTAACTTAAGGCCATCCCACACATCCATGCCCGAGGCAGGATTCGAACCTACAACCATAGCGGTCACGCAGTTCGAGACTGTAGCGCCTAGAACCGCGCGGCCACTACAGACGGCACACACACACACACACACACACACACACACACACACACACACACACACACACACACACATACACACACACACACGCACATGTATCATCAAAAGTGTAGACAGATAACAACAGTAACACATGGACTGCTACTTATGCATATACTCAATATGAGAAACCGAAATGCTTTGGAGTTGTCTGAAATCACTTTTCCCAGAATACTCACGAAATTCTGTTGTGTATTTGGTGTGGATCCCTCCAATGATATAGAGTTATCTACAAAACAATGCCTAATATACACTTTAAAGTGTGTAGAATCACTTACTATTACTTACTGAATAATGTGTCAAGCATGTAACTAGCATTGTGTTGCTGTTTCTGCTCAAAAACTGTAGTCAGTTCCTTTTAATGGAATCTAATATGTTTGTCATCATCAATTACTTGTAGGGAATACAAATTAATATGTACAATCAGTGTGTAAAAAGTAAAACGTTATGTATATATGCTTAGAATACATCATATATATAATCATTTATAGCTGAAATTAGGCAACTGTAACATAGTTTCAAATCCCCCATTTGATGCACGTATAATCAAAAGTAGAAAACAAAAAACAAATGATTTCCTGAGACCCACTTGCACTATGTCACTTCATGTTGAGAAGATGTCTTTAGTGAGTTGTCAAGCATCTAACATACTAACCTAAGCAGCTAATGAAAGCGGAAATTACTTTCAGAAACAGTTTCAGTATCCATTTATGCCAGAGGAGTTTATCATTTAAGCAGTACATGTGAGGGAAGTTTTCATGGATAAGTACCCTTTACCATCTAATCGGTTGCTACAGAATATGAAAGAAGACATAATTGGGGAATTTAAATATATCTAAATTAAAAATCTGTTGTAGTATCATAAATTTTCTTTGTTCACAAGCTCTTTCGTTACACTCCAAGAAAAACCATAGTCATTGCAGCCTTATCTTCATAGTCATTAAGTGACATGTGATGTACACTTCTGTATAGAAGGGTTGTTTCACATACCACACACAAGTGTCAGTATCTGAATACTAGCTTGGGTGCAAAACACTCTGACTCTAAACAATCGCTGTTATAGAATTGGAAGGAAAATCAGCATTGGCCGTATTTTGTTGTTTTATTGTCCACAAAATCTATTTTCCGTCACTTAGTGACCATCCTCAGCGCTGTAATATGCAATTAAAAAAAAAAAATTCTACTATATGGTCGTGGTGCACACAACACGCCATGGAGTCGCCAATCAATCGCTGTTACACTAATCTCTTTTTCCTTGTTCCTGTGTCCCGCACTCCTCAGGGTGAGAATGTTTATAAGCTGATTTGGCAAGGTTAATTGGAGGGGTGGAGGGATGCCCTTCCCGTCGCCACCCTGGTGGATGAGATGATGAAGACAACACAAAACGATGATGAGGACGAGAACAACACAACACCCAGTCCCTGAGTGGAGAAAAATCCCCGACCCAGCTAGGAATCGAACCCGGGCCCATTAGCGTGTCGTGCTGACAGCTCAGCTATTGGTGTGGACAATAGCGGTTATACTAATACCTCGAACTATCTCTTAGTATGTTGCCTTTTATTATGAAATTAGATTCGGTTTCTAATCCAGTCTATAATACTTCACATAATCTCCAAGTGCATCAGCAGAACCTGTATACAGTGATTAATTTATGGACAGAGCGACTCTGCAATGTGTAATGAAGACCAAAATAGTGAGGCTGTAATATAATGCATTTTCCTCCAAGTTATAGCACTGTATACATATTATGTACACAACATCCATACACTGCATTTGTTCATGCAGCTCGAGCTATTGCCCATAGTACCTGGCCAATTCAGTTATATATTGAATGTTTGGTACACTTCCGCATTCCTTGAATTAGTGACTACATGATACTATTAAGACTGCAATGATGTGCTTAAAAAGTTACATGCCAAATCTTCATGCAGGTTGAATATATTACATGTAGAGCTCAGTGTTACACTAACTACCTACTGAGCTAAATTGTACAAGTTATCCACGGTGCTAAAGGCGATTTCTAGTACTTGATCATGTTGTGGCATGTCTTTAGTCATGGTCCAATGAGGTTTCTGAGTGCTGTTAGAAAGCTCTAGCATGCCTCTACTAAGAAATATAATGCTCACATGCCACTCCTAGCTAACTGCGATTTCCAGTATTTACCCGTGTTCTGCATTACATTATTCACCATAGCACTAACATTTCGATACAGGTCGCTGCTGCATCATGTCATGTCATGGAAATAATCAATCGTTGCATCTGCTAAGGAGTAAAGATATTTATATGAACTGTGCTGATGTGAGTGATGTAAAACAGCTGTGTTTGATTAAAAACAGTAATTTATTTATTTATCATCCATTTTAAAAGTAACAGTACATTTTCTCACATGCATTCATAAATGTATCACTTGCAGTGTTAAAAGTATGTAACGCAGGATATTTATTATCTTCTAGATTTTCTACTGCAGCATGTTCATATATGGCTCCAACGCAAGTCTTCTTCTCACATCCTTCCAAATAAATATGTGTGTTTGTATGATCGAATATCTTAACATTTCTGTGTAATGAATATTAGATCCGTTCCAGAGCAAACCATGGTATTTACAGGTCACCTGTAGTTTACTTCTTCATGTGCTGAAGCATTTGATATCTAACAATGCTGTTTGTGATGACACATACATACAGAAAATTGTAACAGTACCTCCTTCTTCCCCCCTCCCTCCTCTCAAATGTTATGAAAACCGATGTTTATCGCTATAAATTCCCCATTCTCATCATGAAATTCTTGAAATGATTTCAATTGCTTTTTGTATAACTCTTTGTATTAATCCAGTGAGTGATGGATAATTAGTTACCTTATTTTGAAGTATTAACGAATAAGCAGCTGAGTCTGCTAGGAAATTTTCTTTAGCCTAATACACTCCTGGAAATTGAAATAAGAACACCGTGAATTCATTGTCCCAGGAAGGGGAAACTTTATTGACACATTCCTGGGGTCAGATACATCACATGATCACACTGACAGAACCATAGGCACATAGACACAGGCAACAGAGCATGCACAATGTCGGCACTAGTACAGTGTATATCCACCTTTCGCAGCAATGCAGGCTGCTATTATCACATGGAGACGAACGTAGAGATGCTGGATGTAGTCCTGTGGAACGGCTTGCCATGCCATTTCCACCTGGCGCCTCAGTTGGACCAGCGTTCGTGCTGGACGTGCAGACCGCGTGAGACGACGCTTCATCCAGTCCCAAACATGCTCAATGGGGGACAGATCCGGAGATCTTGCTGGCCAGGGTAGTTGACTTACACCTTCTAGAGCACGTTGGGTGGCACGGGATACATGCGGTCGTGCATTGTCCTGTTGGAACAGCAAGTTCCCTTGCCGGTCTAGGAATGGTAGAACGATGGGTTCGATGACGGTTTGGATGTACCGTGCACTATTCAGTGTCCCCTCGACGATCACCAGAGGTGTACGCCCAGTGTAGGAGATCGCTCCCCACACCATGATGCCGGGTGTTGGCCCTGTGTGCCTCGGTCGTATGCAGTCCTGATTGTGGCGCTCACCTGCACGGCGCCAAACACGCATACGACCATCATTGGCACCAAGGCAGAAGCGACTCTCATCGCTGAAGACGACACGTCTCCATTCGTCCCTCCATTCACGCCTGTCGCGACACCACTGGAGGCGGGCTGCACGATGTTGGGGCGTGAGCGGAAGACGGCGTAACGGTGTGCGGGACCGTAGCCCAGCTTCATGGAAACGGTTGCAAATGGTGCTCGCCGATACCCCAGGAGCAACAGTGTCCCTAATTTGCTGGGAAGTGGCGGTGCGGTCCCCTACGGCACTGCGTAGGATCGTACGGTCTTGGCGTGCATCCGTGCGTCGCTCCGGCCCGGTCCCAGGTCGACGGGCACATGCACCTTCCGCAGACCACTGGCGACAACATCGATGTACTGTGGAGACCTCACGCCCCACGTGTTGAGCAATTCGGCGGTACGTCCACCCGGCCTCCCGCATGCCCACTATACGCCCTCGCTCAAAGTCCGTCAACTGCACATACGGTTCACGTCCACGCTGTCGCGGCATGCTACCAGTGTTAAAGACTGCGATGGAGCTCCGTATGCCACGGCAAACTGGCTGACACTGACGGCGGCGGTGCACAAATGCTGCGCAGCTAGCGCCATTCGCCGGCCAACACCGCGGTTCCTGGTGTGTCCGCTGTGCCGTGCGTGTGATCATTGCTTGTACAGCCCTCTCGCAGTGTCCGGAGCAAGTATGGTGGGTCTAACACACCGGTGTCAATGTGTTCTTTTTTCCATTTCCAGGAGTGTATATCATATATTCAGCAGGTCCTACTTTAACGATTTAATTTAGTTTTACATAATAAATTATAACAGCTGGTGCTGTTTCTTGGATTGTCTCACTCTCAACATACCACATCCATCTTTATTACCTTCCTGGGATGAACTTGATAAGTTCAAATACATGTCATCTACTAAACTGTAGAAGCTCTGGTCATAATTCTGTTGTAAAACTGTTATACAGTTATGGTTCAGATTTGTCTGTTTATATTAATTTCCCATTCATGTATGGAAAGCTATTCCTTCGAAGAATTATAATGTCTTGGTGTTAAATAACTATTCTCTCCTCATTGTTATTAAACATTATCAAAGTATGAGATATATGTGAGAAATACTTGCACTTAGTAATTCAGTCATCATATTCCACATGCAAAATCATGGATGTAACTTCATTATTGTTGTTGTTGTGCAGCTTCAAATGTATAGATTTAAAGAAGTTGTAGGTTGTCTGCGTTAGCATGTTAAGGTTTGTATTGTCATACCCCAACTCGTTTGGGACTTGTAATTAATTTGAGAAATATAGAACACATTGGTCGAGGTATATGTACAAAAAGAGATTAGTTTCTTATACACTCCTGTTTTTCACGGTCTATTTCATGAAAAATGAAGACTGAATTGGGTTTCACTTTGTCTGGTAGTGCTACAGTTGTGTTGTTGGTACATTAATTATAGATAATTCATCAAAAACTGTGTTTGCTTTTTTTTAAAGCTGGTAGGCCTACTTGGGTTCGAACTGTGTGTTTTAAAATACATATACATATTTGAAGTGGAGTTCTCCTGAATGGGTTAATAGTGTCAATTAACATTACTTTCCCCACACTCTGAAGGCCCTACAGCTTTGCACATATGTTGTTGGGTAGAAAAGACCGATTCCTATTTCAACTTTTTTTAATAGTCATGTGGCCAATCGATTATTTTTAACTGCTTTGCAAAGATGTTGTTTCCCCCCATAATAGCGTGTTGCTGCATACAGGATTAAATTACTATATTGGGGATTTTGTAGGGAAAAGGATTATCAAGTGTTTATGTATTTATAAGCCATTGTACATGTAGTTAGATAGATAAACTGTTTTAAATAAAATCTTAGTGCCGTTACAGAGTTTAGCATGTTATGCTCATGTACAATATGATGTGATAATACACAATAGCTAACATAACCTCTAGTTGTATGTTATTCTACTGGTTGAAAGTCAATAAAACTTCCATTAAATTTCTGTACATATTTTACTTTCCACATACTTATACCAGCTAGTTCTTTTGGTTAACACCACTTTGTAGATCATAATTTGTGTGTATCAAGTATTTAAGTAATTGGTGTTACAGATGTATTCTTTCATTATTTTTAAAGATTGAAGAAAGTAACCGATAATTTCACTACATGAGTTTGCATAAATTGTCTAAACATGGCTGATAATTTCATTGAATTTTCACACAGCTGGCTCAACTTGTACCTCATTTATGTCAGCTACTTTTTACAGTATAGTTGGTTTTCAAGCACGACCACTGGACTGAAACTGTGAGCTGAATACATTCCTGTAATAACACATTTCAGGTTAGTTTGATTAAAACTGTAGGTATTGCTGCAACTAGGGGAGCAGACATCTTTACCAACAGAAGTTCCAAAACTCACTTCCCAGAACAATAACAATAATGAGTTCGTGCTTACAGTGAAATTGAAATATTAGTTGACTATATATAGAACTGCAATACCTACAAGATAGTGGCTATATGTACGATGAATTTGACACAGATCAATTCATGTTGACGGCTCAGTACTATGTGTCCTACAGAACAAGATTTCTCGTAGAGGTTAATAAATATTTAACACATAGAATCCCTTCCACAGTCATACAGGTGGAGAGGGAGGGCATGGTGGGTTTGGTGCGGCAGTTGTACACATGGTATGAGCTGTTGAAGGTACTGGGGTTTGCATTTAGGTGTTCCTACAATTTCTCCGTTTGCATTAGACATTTTTGAGAAATTTCACTTAAATTTGATGACATTTAAGAAATACCTTGAATCTGTTGGCTACAAAACTGTCGACAATCTAGTGACGACAGAAGCTGGGGCCTGGTTTTTATTAAGAGAGCTGGCGTGATGTGGAAGTGGGGATGAGGTTGGTGGTGGTGAGGGTAGTGTGGGTGGCAGGATGATTGGCCAGATGTGAAAATAAGTCTAGGTAATTAGGGATTCATCCTTACGCAGACATTTCCTTAGTACTATTGTCAGCAGGTGCCTGTAGCCAGAGGCATCTCGTTTGCCGTAGCAGAAGAGTACACAGAGGGAGGAATTGTTTTTTGATCCATTGTTTCCGTAAACCCTTTCACTGATATTTGTAATAAATTTGAAGGTTTCGTCTAAATTAACTTCCAGTTTACTGAGGGTAATGACCTCTTACTGTTGGATGTTAATATAAAATCTGGGATAAAACATTTCCAAGCAAATTTTGAGGATAACTTTTTATGTTATCAATTTCGGTTACAATGAAAATGCTTAGAAACTACTGCTTAATTTTGCTACATTAATATGCTGATATCTTTATGTTATACTAACATATTTATGTAATTACTTTCGTGAACTTAGACAAAGTTATTGCAGTAAATTAATGTAAAATCAATGACAATTGGTGGATCTTAATTTCATTTACCAGGCTGTTAAAATTCATATGAACTAAACGCCATTACTTAAATGGTGGAGGAACTACGTATCTTACATGTTAATTGAAATTATGACTTTTATGCACAGCATATATTACATTAGCTATAATATTGCTGTGGTAAATTTTTTAGTGAAAAATTCCTGCACTGCTGTTCATCTGAACCATTGTAAACAGAATCGAAGCTCTCATCCCTGTGTATGAATTGTTACTGATATTTACTCCGTATGGAGCATTATCTAAGATTTAGAGATGATATCACTTCAATGTTTAGATTGCTTCAGCCCTGATATGAGAACAAAATTCAAAATTGTTTCGCAGTATCTGTTAGCAGGTCGTCTCGTCTATTTGCAATATTAGTTCCATCAGCTCATGCAGCAAGTATCTCGTCTTTATGTTTCAGAGCCATTAAACTGTGTTTCAGTTACCACAGAGCTAAAATCTAAATTTTTACTGCTTTGGAGTGGTTTGGATGTGTTCTACGATGACTGTGCATAAGTTCAAAAGTAATGTTCTGTTTTTACTTTGGTACAATCCATTCATTGCACAATTAAGCTGGCGACCATGTTGAACTTTAAAACTACTGTTTCTGAAAGTGCAGTGATTTTTACTGCTTGTATACTGAAATTTGTTTGCTTTGTAATTTGGTCTCTTACTATTAGTTGTTTACGATTCCATTAGCGTTTCGAATGTGACGCTTAAATTCGTGAATCCGATTGTCCATATACGGTGCTCTCGGTTAATGAGTCCATTCATGTACAACTTGACTAAGCCGAAATATTCTGTTAAATCGGTTAATCACAACCACAACTATCCTTCCAGCTACTTATCGATAAAATTAGTCAGGGATATGCACAGTACAGTGAAGCTGAGTGACGTGCCAAATAACAGAAGGATATGAAAGGGCGCTCTTGACGTCGTTACATTAAGAGATAACTGTGAAACACGCGCAGATACACGAAGATAAAAGCCACGCGATGGGCTCTTATCGTCCTTTTCGCACTGATTTCTGACACCTGCTGTCACACGAGTTCTGTGTCGCCATGCTGCCGTCACGGGTACCACTCCAGCTGCCAGCAGCGATGGCAGGTAAGCATTAACAAACACTTGTTTTTATTAGGCACTGAGCGCGTGGATATTGTCACAACAACTCGCTTCATTCGCAGCCTTGGGTTCAGTCTCATTGGGAGAATTCTTGAAGATACTCGTAGATTCAGCAGCCTTTACTGGGGAGCAATTAAATACTATATAACGCACAATCTAAAAAAATGGTGTTTTTTCCACAGTCAAGAAGGGGAGAGAGATCAAACAGCATCAAAAATATGAGAGATTAATATCACTTTATGCAGAGTGGGTGCTTCGGTTTACTTGAAGAAAAACAATTTGTTTCCTCTCTGTTAAATTTTTATCTACTGGTATTTCAGAGAAACTGATAATCACAAACATAAATTCAGATTTAATAACTAAGAATTCCGTTTTATAAGAAAAATGGCAGTAAAAAAATCTTCGACATTTTGAAAATTATAACGTTTTTATGTCGGTCTCTCACTTGTTAACGTGCATTAGCGAGTGCCTGTTGTGTAACATGCCTATTCGCTGATCGTATTTATCACAACCAATTTTCTCTCTAAAACCTCCTTCTTTGATATAACCACAGCATTGGATGGGCATCTTACTTGCACGTAAAGTCCAAAAATTAGATCGTGTGCCTACTGGTACATGCCTTATCAAAATCACCATTCCCATTAAAAGCCTTCGCACTTAGTTACTTCAAATAGATATGAAAAAGGTTAGAAAGGAGACACTGACTTCACAGAACTGGAAGGTTTATTGTTTCTCGTACAAACCATGTTACACACTCCTGAATTTTACATGGACATCTACTGACGTTCACCCTTATTTCCGTTTGTTTTTACTATTCTGAGGTAACCATTGCTTCTACCAATCTTTACTAAACAACTCGCTTCTAATATTGATGAATTTTCAATCCCGTGCACGAACACAACAACACTCAACGGATTTATCAAACTTCTCATGGTGAGTAGGCATGTATCGTACAACCAAGTCTGACATCCAGCCACATCTCCCCATTACTCACTGCTTTTCACGCCGAGTACAACGATTGGTACCGACGCACTTTTATTGATCATTGGGACTGCCCTGCTGGCAGTGCTGCTACGCCAGGTAAGCTACAGATACCATTACACAAAAAGTAACTGTACCTGTAACCTTATATCCTCCAACTTAAATATTTTCAAAATTAATTTTGAAAAAAGAAAGAAGAACAATCTCCCTGTGGTGATGGAATGGAAGAAAACTTCTCCTCCCCAAAATGTGAAGAATTCACTGCACTGCTAACCTCAGGATAAATAGCTTTGAAAACACCAACAAGAAAATAGCACTCATACTATCAATCACACTTTCCAACTGTTGAAGAACATTTTGAAATTATACATGAAATGTATCTGCGGAACAACTCAAAAGTTTCAAAATAATTTGAAAATATAGTGCATTTGACATAAATAGTGTCCAATGTACAATATATATGTGGTAATTCAACTAGCAAATAAGGTAAAATTAATCATGTGTATGATTATTATTTACAAATACGAGCGAAAGGCTTACACGCACATCAGAACTAAACGCATTAAAAATATATTTTAGAACTGTAAAATAATTCTGTCCATTTATAGTTATTGCTGCTAATTATTCAAAAGTGAACGAACCTGTCAGACTGTACATTAATGAAAATGAGAAAGATATATTCACAGAAAAATTTAAATTTGCCGAAAAATTGATTTACATTGGTATGGCACTTATCTCTATATTATTTTATTTATTTTCAATAAATTCATGATTATTAGTGTTTACTGTAGTCAGTTGCATTATACAACTAACCTAATAAATATATACATACATTTGTTGTTTCCAATGTCATCATCCTCTCTTCTTTCTTTTTTCTTATTACCAGGGATTGGGGTTGTTTTGAGTTGTACGCATCTCCAACACGATATCACCTAAACCGACGTTTCGCCGATCTCATGCTTACGCACAAGTCTAAAGGTAGTGGCTAGGCAGCAATCATCTGCAAGTCGCTCTGCTGTCCGGGGCATTGACACCAGTGTCCTCTTCCCTCTCTGCCTATCACCATCCCCGATCTCTGCTGACGCTCGCCGAACCACGGACCTGGGTACCCAGGGGCTATCTCTGCTCGCCACCGTGAAGGTTCCTACGCTGCTGCTGCCCCCTGGCGATAACCCGATAACCCTGCCACTAGCTGTGCTTGTGCCCTTCCGAGCAACCCCAAAGACCTCCGAACTCGCCGCTGCTGCGCCGACGCCGTCTTGCTGTCTGCGACTATGGATATCCAGAGGTGACTCGCAGTACTGCAGCCTCTCACCTCTCCAAGCACCTCTGAGTCCCACCGAATAGTCCGCTCCGCTGCCTCTCATAGTTCAGTTGTAATGCATCGCTGCTGTTATAGTACCTGAGATGCTCCTGCTCCATGTAGCCACTAATTGGACTGCGCCGCTGACTGTTGCTGACGACGAGTGTCTGCTAACAAATGAGAAGCGCCATGCCATGCGTCAACATACACTTATTTCCTAGCCGTCACAAGCTAAACAGGGCGTTATGCTGTAACATGTGTACACAAATTGCTAGGCCACAATTTTAATTAGTCTATCACAGTGCTATTAGATACATTTGATTATCCTAATGGCACTGGCTGTTCGTGTCAAACTTAATCTACTTAGATTTTACACACTCAGTAATTGTACAAATGTACAAATTACATCAATCATTCGTCACAATATCACAATTTCCTTACTTTTTTTGTTTGTTTTTTCTTTTTTTCTTACTACCTTATATCTTTAGTTGTCAGATATAGTTTCGTTGTCATAATATCGTTTCTTCACTTGGTCACCTCTATGGAAGGCCTCACTGTGATATTCCTCCAATTCCAATGTGCTACAATGCGTGAAGCTGACTATTTCATAAGGACCTTGTATACATGAGGAAATTTCCTTATTTCATGGCTATATTACTTAGACTGAATGTTAGTTCGTATTAACAGTAGATCCCGAAATCGATAGATGATCGGATGCACTATTTTATCATACTGTTTCATCTTTCCTTTACCTTTCTTGAGGAGGGTCTGTTCTACTTTTTCCAATATTTCCTGCCATGTCACGTATTCAGCTGACATGTTCTTCAGCACTTCCTTATCAAACAATCTCCATTAAATCTTCCACCGCAGCACGGAGCATATTCAGTAGAGCTGTGGGGTGTATGATGTTCAAAGATGATGGTCCACTGCGTCTACTTGCTATTTTGGTTATGACAGTAGACCATACATAGCCTACTAATTTCTTTCATAACTCTTTCTGTTGAGTTCGAGGATGCTCTGTACCAGGACATAAATACAGGTTTTATATTGTGTTGTTTCAGAGCGTTTATCAATTTCTTACTGGTAAATTGACTCCCGCTGACATTCACCGTCTTCTTTGGCACGCACACAGTTTTAAATTAATCTTCCACCATCTTTTCAGGCTTGTTGCGTCCCGTTGCTTTCCTAAGGGGATATAACTTTACACAACGGGAAAATAATTTAATACTTACTAGCAAATAAGCTATCCCCCGATACCGACTTCGGCAAAGGGCGAAGCAAAGCCATGGCCACTGTTTCTCAAATTTCTTTGGATAATACTGCATGCATGTAACAATTGCGCTGCGCCATTGATGTTTTTGTTTTCAGGTAAATATCACACGCCCGTAAAGCCCTGCTCGCTCTTCTGGCCATACTGAAGAACCAACAATCTCTTTTTAACTTATCGACAATGAGAGCGACATGTCCGCAACTTAGGTGTTTGTATTGAACACGTTCGTCAGTTCTTTCCTCTGGGATGCATGCTCTTCATTCTTTCTTAACTTCCCTTGATCTGTGGTATAATACTGGGTCATAAATCAAGAAGATTTTCATTATATGGTCTTCCCCAGCGGTATTACAATTTCCTTTAATTAACTTCGATTTTGGGTCTCCATTTTGTTCTCTTGTAACATAACTTTTTCGTGTGACACTACCATTATTAAGCAGACAGTCTCTTATGTGCTCACCTCAGGAACCTATTCGTCCAATCCTATTGGCAATTTTGAAAGTGCATCCGGAACTACCTGTTCGCTTGCTATGATATATGGCACCTCAAAATTAAATTCTTGCTACGCTAACGACCATTTGACTAAACTTCCATGCTCCAATTCAGTTGTCAGAAAAATAATTGAGCTTTGTGGTTAATCACTACGGTTGGTTTTAGGCTGGCGAGTTAGTATATAATCTTTTCATATCAGAATACTATGGCTAACACCTCTTTTCCCGTTATAGAGTACATGGCTGTTTAACATACTACTGCCGAAATCAATGGTGTTTATTACCTCCTTTTCATTTCCTTTTTCCTTCTGATAGGACTTGGACTTGATTCCAAACCATAAGCCAATGTTTCACATGATAGACAGAACACATTGCACAGGTCTGGACGAGCCAATAACTGAGCACTACATAGCCCATTTTTGATTTTCTGGAATTCTTCGGTATACATGTCTGACCACAACGAGACTTTATTATTTTTCAGCAGCTCATGCAGTACTGCGCTGTCCAGTATCTAGTTATCTAGAAACAGTCTATAAAATCCACGCTGTCAGAGGAAACACTTCAATCGGTTTCTATTCCTTGGTAAGAGAAATTCCTTATTTTCTTTCGTTTTGTACATTTTAGACTTTATTCCATTATGTTCTATTACATGTCCTAAACACTGCATTTCTTTTCTTCTGAATTCTACTTTCTGAAAATTTAATCGACTTCTTGCTGCTGCACACCTCTCAAATACTCCTCTTAACGTTTGTAAATGTTTATTCCAATCTCTGCTGACAATTAGCAAATCGTTAACATACACAATTACTTTCTTGATTACTGCTAAACACAGTACTTTGTCCAATGCCCGAATAAAACCCCGAAACAGATACTTTGAACCCGATAGGTAACTCCTTCATATAAAAAGGTTGCGAGCTGCCTTGATTGAGGACACAGCTACACTTGACGATAGCCTGACGTCAGATCTAAGCTTGTAAAGATTTTTCCCCTTTAAACCTCCGGAGTACCTCCTCCATTTTTACGGCTCGGTCTCTTTCAGTTTCAAATACCTATTCGCTTGTCTCACATCTAAAATCAAGAGATCTTTCCCGTTCTTTTTAACAACCATCATCAGAGGGTTGTTAAACTGATTCCTGGCACATTCGATCAGGTACTCCGGACGGCAACATCCCTTGGAGGTCCTTATCGACAGCTTCTTCCCTTGTTTGATGTGTTAAATGGAGGCACAAAATATGGTTTGTGCGGTTTCATTTAGATCTGATAAGGTGATCTTTTAAGACCACTGATTTTTAACTGAATACCTGTTTAAGTTTTCCTATCAACTTCAACAATTTTTCTGCTTTTCTAGGCACCAACGTCGAATTACCATTAAATTTCGAACACAAATAATCTGGATTTAATTCGTGTTCTTCTGATTCCCATAGCCTCTTTATGCGTAGCCACCTCGTCCTCTTCCGCGCTGCATCCAAACTTCATTCTTCGTTCCGTTTCGCACCTTCCTTCTGTCTGTCACCCAGTGTTGTCGAAATTCTCTTTTATTGTTTACCCTCGTCTTTCTTCTTTCTCCAGCTGGGCGTATACCGACGTTGCTTTATCGAAGGAATCAATAGGGGTACCTACTAAGTGGCTATGAGTGTTCCTCGGTAGTCTTTGCACAATCCGTCTTACAACTGCTCTGTCGTCGTATGGACTATTTAAGCACTTGCTCGTTACGTATTCTTATTCTAAAAATTCCGTACCGGTCCCGTCCGAACTCATGCTGCGGTTGCAAATGGATATTAGTATAATATCGTGTTTGTTTGGGACCAATATTCATCCACAAATACTTTCTCAATTTCTCGATATGAGATTCGTTTCTTTTCTAGCGTCGTACCCCATATATAGGATTCATCTTCCATCTGACTGATAACATACGCCATATCCGTATCGTCCAACTTGTAGGTAGCAGGACGGGAGAATTTCTAATGAAAGCTATGGGTTTTTGTTCTCCCTATGGACAAAATTTACTGAATTTACAACTGATAATGTACTCAATCTGTGGGTCGCTTTTACTAATGATAGTTGTTTGTCGAGTAGAAGCTCGTAATTCCTGCTTCAATTTACTTTTCGGTGTCAGATCGACCTGCTGCTGTGAGGTCTGTTGCAACCCTTGCACAGCTTGGCTTACTGGTTCCACCGTTCTCTCATCATCGTGAAAACTTTTGGGTGCGTTGTCGTTCTGTGGTATCATTTACGAGAACTGAAACCACTACCATATTATCCTTTAACGCAGTTTTCTTTATGCTATTTTGACGATTTCCGACTTTTGAAAATACACCTCCCGTGTTCCTCATTCATCGCCGACTGTTCCTGTTTCAGCTTTTGTATTTGTTCTTTTGTGTCCTTTTCATATTTCACTATTGTGGTGTTAATTGTTTGTTCATATGTTTCCTGCTTTTTCCTCTAGTTTTAAAAAAAATCTCCCTTCGATGCCACTGTTGGCACTGACGACTGTAGTTCTTTAAAATTTTCCTTCATGAAATCCATCATTTGTTTGCTAAAATCTTCCTCATCTTCTCCTCTACTTAATTGGTGTTTCTCGCACTGCATTAAGGCCTCCTTCTTTTTTAACTATCATTTCCTTCTTTACGGTGTGTCCCTTCAGTAGTATCTTTTGACTTTTTGCGCTTTTTATCTGCCGAGCTTCCACGTTTCCCGTGTTGTCCACTTCCAATCTCCTTCCACTGCTTTCGTAGAATTCCATTATTACCACGGACGTATTATCCGTTTGAACTTGACTTTCAGTTAATGATTGATTTGAAATACTTCTCCGTTCAGAAATTCCACTATCCTCATCTACTTTTCCCTTCGTAGCTTTGTTTATGGGAGTACACGGTTCCAAATTTCCCCAATGTTCACCTCAAAAACGTTAAAAAAAAGAACACTTTCTTGTAATACTGAAAATAGTATCTTCTCACAAGCAGTTTTCCTCACGCAGTTTTCTACTTCAGCGATACTGCCGACCGCTTTGCTCCGCGCTTATTTTCTCTCCTAACCTTTCAGAGACTGTTAGTGGCATAGACATCTGCATTACTTAGTTTCTATTCTGCGGCTACTGGCTGGTGCTTATTGTTGCTCTTCTTGTTCCCACTGTCGGTTGCGTGTAGCGCCGTGGCATCCGGTTTCTGTATCCCAGTCCTTCGCCGTTTCTTCCGCCTATCGCTATATTTGTAGAAGCGTTCTTTCCTCCGAAGATAACTACGGGTTGGAAAAGTCTTTGCAATAGTCGAACTGTAAGGTGCCTACTCTCTTATTCGTATCCATCACGGTCAAGTTTCTCTCTAAAATCACCTCTGTTGATATAACAACGGTTGGACCAGTGTTTGTACTGAAAAGCTTAGAGTGGGCATCTTAGTGGTAAGTAACAGCTACCAGAAGACCAATAATGGGACCGTATGCCCATCGGTACATGCCCTACGAAAATCAACACACCTATCATGAAAAAGTTTCACACTCAGTTAGTTCTAGTAGATATGAAAAGGATTTGAAAGGAGATACTGACGTCATAGAACTGAAAGGTTTACTGTTTCTCGTAAAAGCCACGATTCACGTTGCTAACATTTCTATGCACATGTACTGGCGTTCAGCCTTATTTTGGCTTGTTTTTAGTTTTGTGAGGTAACCATAGCTCCTACCGATCTTTGCTAACGACTCGCTTCTAGTACTGATGAGTTCTCAATTCCTAGTAGAAACACTGTAACATTTAACGGATTTATCGATCTTCTCACGGTACGCTGGTATGCATCGTCCAACCAAGTGTGACATCCAGCCACATCCCCTCACTACTCACTGCTTTCCCCGTCCCCCGTAACGACTGGCGACAAACAGAGCTTTACGATCACTGTGGCTTCCCTTGGCGACGGTGCTGCTGCGCTAGGCCACTAGATGTAAGGTACACATAACGATACCCAAAAAGCAACTGTATCTCTTTCTGGGAAGTGTTGTAGTATTACATGAGGTACATGGATCTGTTTTGTCGTCATTAGTGTATCCTGTCAACCACCTGCGAAGAATTCCATTAGCATTATATCAGAATATCCAGGCCAAATGAAAAACTGTTACAGATTGGCCAAAGCTTTTACACATATAAACACCAGAAAACCACAAGGTACAGCATGGCATTCAGTCATGAGATATGGGACATGCAGGTACATAATGAACTAGTAACCAGTCCAGATGCACCAAAGCAGTATAACTACATTTGCTATTAAGACCAGGTACTGGCAGAATTGAAGCTGTGAAGACAGGTTGTGACTCGTGCTTCGATAGCTCAGTTGGTAGCGCACTTGCCCGCGAAAGGCAAAGATCCCGAGTTGGAGTCTCGGTCCGGCACACAGTTTTAATGAGTCAGGAAGTTTCATGTCAGCGCACACTCTGCTGCAGAATGAAAATCTCATTCTGGGGACATTTGCTATTATTGTACTTCTTAAATACCAGTTTGTTTCTCTGTATTATATTGGTGATACCTAACCACATTTATTTAAATTTCAACACTCTTATCTAGATTTACTATCATTAAAAGTTGTTATTGTTTAATTTATTTGAGCTATACTTATTCAGCTGGTCTATTTAATTTATTACGGAACATTTTCTTTTAAGAGAAATCTGTGATTTATAGTGTTCAAAAGCCAGTTGCTTATAAAAAAATTATTGAACTAATGATTGTTTGTTACTACTGGGTCAAACCCCATTTGTAACATCTAATTTCACTCTTTCTAGCAGAAATTTTACTTTTCTGAAAATAATTAATAAACGGTTATTCATAATATTCTCCCATGATAATCTTCTATTATTTTCACCTTTAACCACATTTCATTCCGCAAATTATTGTCATGATTTTTATGACATAAATTTTCTAATCTAGAAATTACCTTTGGTTATAGCAGTAACATGTTATTTGAAAAATTAAGCAAATTAGAAAAATTCATAACCTACAAAATTTACATGATGTTTATATAAATTCCTGCAGAAGTATACATATTATTAACAAAACATTCCATCTCAACTTTTCAATTTTTCACTTATCTGACTTACACTTAAACAAGGTTACTACTTGGTTCAGAGTGGTTCCATGAAGAGTAATTTTGACATTTTCTTGATTATAAACTTTAATTTGCATACAGATGTCACTAATTGTTAGTACAGTAATCTATTTGTGAAACCTCTAATTAATATTTCCTGGAATACACGATTCACATTCATTCACTCATCATTTCAGTGCCAAAGTACACAGAAAACATCAAGGCAAAATCTCATTCTCAAAGTTTGTTGTTTATGTTCATATGATCAACATTTGAATGTTAAAATCCATGTTTATGACCAACATGTAAGGATCTCTGTTTCAGAGACAGTAGTCAGTATAAATATGTTTATGTACTTCTTTAGATGTACCACTGTAATATCTCAAGAGTTAGCAGAACTTAATTGACCCATTCAGTAAATGATCAATAATTGCAACCGTAATTAAAACTGCAACTTCTGGAAACATGATGTGTAGAGACCCCAGTGCTGTTACAGAACTTTTTAAGAAATATGTTCGCCACTGGTAAGGTTCCTGACATGTACTTACTAGTTACAGTTGGGTGAACTATGAACAAAGTTAATAGAACAAGCTAGTCATCAAAAACCGCTTTGGAGTTAACAAATGGTAAAACATTCCAATTATGGGATATGAGTTTCGCCGTTTTGCTAACACACTGCTTTTTCATTTTAGCTAAACATGTTCTAGCACCCATCATTAGTGGATTTTTGTTTACTGAAAGCTGCAAAAAGTAAGAATGTTTTAGGTTATAACTGATTTTAAAAAGTGAAGCTATAGAAAGTTTTTGTTCGTTTTGCTTCTTACTGTCATTTTACATTATATGCTTTTGCAGGAGCCACTGTATAATGTTCTGCACAGATAGCTTGTCAACTGCAAACCAAAGGAAGCAAAGGTAAATTTCATCAGCGTGTTAACAAAGCCGTTGATTTTTAAAATAAAACATGGTTTTCTGTGTTAAAGTGTTTTGTGTACATATTTACTACTACTCGCGCTTTGTTAAGCATAATCCTTCTTCTTTTACGTTTTAAGGTCACTGCACACACATATTAATGAACTTGGTTTCATTTCTTTCTTTATGAACGCCTTTTTTACTTCTGAAAACGCGGTGAGCACCATGTCGTTGCGTTTCCTAACCCCATCGGCATTCATTTGTTCCCGAGAGAGTTTGGTGCTGAACTTTTTTTTTTTTACTTTTTCTCTCTATTTCAGCATGGGCACAGGTGTGTGTGTGTGTGTGTGTGTGTGTGTGTGTGTGTAAGCTGCTTTAGCCGTTTGTGTTACTTTTTCTGTAAAGTTCCTTTAATGTGTTAAATAAAGCCTTTACAAAGTGTAGTGTTTTCGTTTAAAAATTCTTTCTTTTATTGCCTCCTGTATGTGGAAGTTCTCTTTTATTGTCAGTTTGTGGTATAGACTGTTTCTGGAATTCAGTATTTTCAAATCTGTTGCTACTGTATTTGGGTGGTGTTCCTTTTTAGAACTGTGAGGAGCTCTGAGTATCTTGTTTTAAAGTTCCAGCACGTTTGTTCTATGTGTACTGATTGACAAGTGTTGCATGTGAGTTCATATATTCCTGATCTGTTGAATTTATCTGTGTCTGTCTCCCACATCCTGAGTTATGTCTGTGCTGTATCCTATTTGTCGTCCCTGTTTCTTCAATATCTTCCCTATTCTATGGACAACTTTTGTTATTGTAGGTGAGTATGTTCCATTTATTTGTGTGTGTGTGTGTGTGTGTGTGTGTGTATTGTACTGTTGTTTCTTGGATTTGGTCATTGTTTATATTTGGGTTGATCTGTGTTGTGTAAGGTGTTGTGTGTGTGTTGTGCTATCGTTCCAGTTCCGTTTACAAATTTGTTGGTTTAATTTCTGTATCATGTGGGGCTTCTAACCATTTTCCTCTGCTATCTGTTTTATTGTATTTAGCTCCTGTGTGTGATTCTGTTTGCTTATGTAAAATATTTTGATACTGTAAAAACACGTTTTTAAAACCAAGGGATGTGTTAAATTGTCGATGAAATTTACATTTACATCGTTTGGTTTGCAGATAAAACACTATCATTGCGGGGCACCATACTGTTCGCCCTGCAAAACCATTTAATGCAAAATTACGGTAAGTAGCAAAACGAGAAGAAACTTTCTTTAGGACCCAATTTTTAAAATCAGCTATAACCTAAAAAATTCTCACAGTTCACAGTTTTCTTTAAACAAAACTTATGATGGCACAAGTTTGGCTAAAAATTAAAAGCAGTGCATTTGCAAAAATGTGGAACCCATATTCTATTAATTAACTGCAGATACGGAAAGGAAGCATAAGAGCTGCAGATCCAAGCTGAGCTGAATGTGTAAACCATAAAGCATATACTGTGTGTAATGAAGCTACATTTGTTAGTGACAAAAAGTGCAACAGTTCTGACATTATGGTAATGTTCATCATCTTCATTTTATTAGCGAATTTAGTAACCAGTCTGTGTATTGGGACTGACAAAGACAAATGTTTGTCAGGAGTTTTTTGAAAGTATATCATTATGGATGGCAACAGAAGGCTTAGATTCTTGTAATTGTTGGCAAGAATTTAGTAAATTATTTTGGGAGAAACAGTGGTCCAGAGATGAACAGTAAAGGATTCTAAGGGAAATTTGGGGCCACCAGAGGAGGGACTATCAAGGGTTCCAGTCTTAAGTGGACTAACAAAATTAAGTATATGGGTATAGTCAGATTGTGAATCAGTAACAGTGGGATTAAAGCACATGTTTCCTCACTATTTAGTGAGGAATGGTTCTTTTGGTACCCCTAGTAATAATATTAATTATTTTGTAAATTATTTTTGTAGTGTAGAAATAGTCAAATAAACAGGAGTTTGAGGACTAATGAAGCAAGGTATCCACCAAAGAAAGACTGTCAAGTGAGTACAATGAATACGAAATGGTCTGGGAGAAGTATTGGAGGACTCAGAGCAAGTTGGGTAGTAAATGGTACAAGTGGGCGAATTTCCTATAGTACAAATACAGATAAAAGAGGTATGGGGAGTAGTAATTATATAATTATAGTAATTACTACAGAGACTATAGGTCGCTCCAATTGGATATTGCAATTAGGCAAAATCTATAATAGAGCCACCAGTGAACCAGCAGTATATATAACAGAAGCAGTAAGATAATGTAAAAAAAAGAACAACCTAAACAATGTTTGATAATAAAGAAAAATATTTCTGTGATAAAACTCAACCTAATTTATACAAAATTACGAACTAACTTATGAAACAGAGGTGGTAGCTAGCGTTTAGTGTGATTTATCTTATATCAAGAGATGCTATGACCCCATGGAAAAGCGTAAATAAATACACAGAATTTAACATTGGTAGTGCCTTGCTTCTGGGTAGGTAAAGAAAATAAAGAACACCTAATTAAACAGGAACTGGGAGACAGTAGCAGAATCACAATTATTGGTAATATAAATAGGAAGGAGAGGAAATTTAAGTAGCAGAAGCAAAAGAGATATTCTTTTTAATGAAATGTATTGAGTAAAAAAAGTTTACATGCTGTAAATTAATAGTATAAATGTAACAAAGAAATATAAGAAAGGGAGGAAGTAAATAAAATGCAAAAGTATGCAATGTATCACTAACTGTAACAGCGGAAAGTAAGTTTGATAATGAAAAAGAAAGTTTTTCTCGAGACAAAATTAATGAATATTTGTTACATTGTAAAGGTACAATATTGAGTAATATAATAATACGCTATCCTACAATTCTAGCCAATAGACTGTGAATTCCATTTGATACTGGGTACAGAAACGTGATGTCCATGGAATGATAAAACTGATTTCAGTACAGAAACATTTATTTATTTACTCTTTTTTTGTAATGAACAGTTGAATGACATTAACTTTCTGAAAAGCAATTGTATGTAAAACTGCACACTGTATTGAATATGCCATTGGGATATTTAGCCACAAGAGCTGACACAAGTAATTCTGAAGTGGGTACAATTCAAGCTGGAATAAAAGAGAAAATGAGATACATTGAAAGTATATGAAGTACCGAAAGGTCAAGCAAAAAATTTTAATGTAAAGTAGATCTCTATTTTATTAAAAACCAGGTTTAGTCAAAGATTTTGAATACTTGTTGGAATTATAAAGCTATCAATCTTTTTACCTTTTTTCATTGGACCATATGTTGTTCCTTTCCCTAAGATAGATTCTGTGAGGAAACACATAGAAAAAATTGCTAGAGGGAAAATATTCGAAGAATCTAATAACTGTTATGACTGCTGATCTGCAGTAGAAGGTGAAAGGAATATGTGTGTATGGGACAGAGGGGGAGGGGGGGGGGGGAGCAATCTGAGTTCTGTTAGATGCCAGAAAAATTAAATTCAGTGGTTAAAAAAGAAAGTGACAGACCTACCAGTGTTGATGAAGTCTTACTAAAATCTCATGTTTCTACATGTCTCACCTCCTGTGATGTGACGTGTGAGTACTGGAATATCGATTCAGCTTACAAACCCAGAAAATGAGCTGCTGTTTTACATAAACAGAAGGGTTAACAGTATTGTGCGGTACCATTAGGATTAAAGGTGTTGTTTGTGAGATTATTAGGGCTACTGACATAATTTCAGGAGATGAAATACAGAAAAAACTAACAGTGGATGTAGATGACATCGCATGATGCCATAAAGCTACAAATGGGTTACAAAGAGCAGCCCAAATGGGAGTTGAGATTAAGTAAACCCTAGTTTGTAAAAACGTAATTTCATTTTCAAGCTACATAATTGATTAAAACGCAATACAACAAGAACCATAAAAATGGGAAGCCATTGAAAACTTTACTGCTTTTAAGAACAACCGAAGGCAATATTTGGGCTTTGGAGTGTTACAGTGGCCAGTAACAAGCGTTTGATCAACATGCTCAAAAACTGAATATTGGTATTCGAATAAAGTGTGTGAGGAGGCTTTTCAAAAATTGTAAAGGGAGTTAGGTAACAGAAGTCTATTATATCACCATTATTTTAATTTGCCTTCTTTTAAGAGTAAAGATTTAAGTGTTTATGGCATGGGTGTTGATATATTTCAGTTAGTTGAAACAGATGAAGGGTGAATTCATAAAACAGTTACTTTTCTACCAGAACATTCCATGTTCAATGAAGCATTATTATAGAACAGAACTGTAAGCACATCCCATAGTGTACGCATTTCAAAGATCTGAAGTATCCTTAGATTCTTGCTACAATATAGACTGAAACACCAAAGATTAAATATGTGCAACTTGTTTTCATAACAGTCGGACATTGAAATAAGATAACATAATACAACTGTTTTTCCAGAATGCCAGATGGAAACAGAGAAGTAGAGAGGCAGTATACAAGTGGGTGACATGTAAGATTATTTTCTTTAAAAAAGGTTAAAAATGAAATATTGATTAGAAAAATTAGTTAACACATATTGTATGTGACAGAATGAGAGTGCAAATCTTGAGACAGATTAACCAACATTACAACTCTGACCATGACTAAAGATGAAGTAGTGTTACTAAGTTGACAAAGTTGTGTTATTCAGAAGAAACCATTTATATAATCACAACTGGATGTATTGTATTCTTGAAGAATATGTGGACACACTAATTGACTATTAACAGTTATGGACATTATGGGACAATATTAATAGTAGCTAAGTTACAAGAAACAGTAATATTCAAGAACTTATGAAGAAAGAGAAAAACAGAGTATTGGAAAATGTGAAATGTCATCACTAAAACCCCATTGTTCCACCTATCCTCCCAATGTTCCAAAGAAACTGGCTGCAGATTATCTATTAGGAGGGTTATCTGTGTCTAGTGGGGGCTGCTAGGACATGTTTGGAGTATTGAATACCTTCACTAAATGTGTACAATTTCAACGAATAAAATGTATTAGCAGCAAAACATTTGTGGGAAAATTAAAAAAGGATTATGATCATAAAGTAGAGGTTCCTAATACATTATTCCTTGGCATAGGCGTTATTTAATCTCAGCGTGGTTTATGTAATGTGAGGGAGACATTGTTCTCTGTCATTAGCCCTTATTTTGTCCCAAAAAGGTTTATGTAATGTGTGGGGGTGATCAAAATTAACCATAAAAAATGTGGAAGGAATTATAAGTGATAAAAGATATCAATAGATTATGTCATATGTATCGTAGCAAGAAAACATACTGGTTGGACCAGCAACATATAGACTTTTAAAAATATATTACACAAAATGTGAAATTAATCAACTGGTTTTGCTCAGTGTGAATAAGAGTTTGGAGGAAAGCCTATCAACATTACTGGGAAAGAGACAGAATTTCCAATGATAAATGAAATAATTCAAGATGAGAGGATTATGATAACAAAAAACCACGAAAAGGAAACATATGGAAAAGAGAAAACGGCATTATGGTAGAGTGAGACTCACTAATTTCAAAATAGGAAGCCTGGTATTTGTCAGAAACATGGAAAAGTCCATCAGTGTGAATAAAATAACATGTAAATTTTTCGATGTAAATCTTTTACTATTTGAAATAATCAGGACTGCCCACAATAATTGATATGAATTAGCATTTGATAAGTATAATGAAGAAAAGTAAGTTCAGATGAGTCTCATGGATAAACACTCCTGGAAATGGAAAAAAGAACACATTGACACCGGTGTGTCAGACCCACCATACTTGCTCCGGACACTGCGAGAGTGCTATACAAGCAATGATCACACGCACGGCACAGCGGACACACCAGGAACCGCGGTGTTGGCCGGTGAATGGCGCTAGCTGCGCAGCATTTGTGCACCGCCGCCGTCAGTGTCAACCAGTTTGCCGTGGCATACGGAGCTCCATCGCAGTCTTTAACACTGGTAGCATGCCGCGACAGCGTGGACGTGAACCGTATGTGCAGTTGACGGACTTTGAGCGAGGGCGTATAGTGGGCATGCGGGAGGCCAGGTGGACGTACCGCCGAGTTGCTCAACACGTGGGGCATGAGGTCTCCACAGTACATTGATGTTGTCGCCAGTGGTCGGCGGAAGGTGCACGTGCCCGTCGACCTGGTACCGGACCACAGCGACGCACGGATGCACGCCAAGACCGTAGGATCCTACGCAGTGCCGTAGGGGACCGCACCGGCACTTCCCAGCAAATTAGGGACACTGTTGCTTCTGGGGTATCGGCGAGGACCGTTCGCAACCGTCTCCATGAAGCTGGGCTACGGTCCCGCACACCGTTAGGCCGTCTCCCGCTCACGCCCCAACATCGTGCAGCCCGCCTCCAGTGGTGTCGCGACAGGCGTGAATGGAGGGACGAATGGAGACGGTCGTCTTCAGCGATGAGAGTCGCTTCTGCCTTGGTGCCAATGGTGGTCGTATGCGTGTTTGGCGCCGTGCAGGTGAGCGCCACAATTAGGACTGCATACGACCGAGGCACACAGGGCCAACACCCGGCATCATGGTGTGGGGAGCGATCTCCTACACTGGCCGTACACCTCTGGTGATCGTCGAGGGTACACTGAATAGTGCATGGTACATCCAAACCGTCATCGAACCCATCGTTCTACCATTCCTAGACCGGCAAGGGAACTTGCTGTTCCAACAGGACAATGCACGTCCGCATGTATCCCGTGCCACCCAACGTGCTCTAGAAGGTGTAAGTCAACTACCCTGGCCAGCAAGATCTCCGAATCTGTCCCCCATTGAGCATGTTTGGGACTGGATGAAGCGTCGTCTGACGCGGTCTGCACGTCCAGCACGAACGCTGGTCCAACTGAGGCGCCAGGTGGAAATGGCATGGCAAGCCGTTCCACAGGACTACATCCAGCATCTCTACGATCGTCTCCATGGGAGAATAGCAGCCTGCATTGCTGCGAAAGGTGGATATACACTGTACTAGTGCCGACATTGTGCATGCTCTGTTGCCTGTGTCTATGTGCCTGTGGTTCTGTCAGTGTGATCATGTGATGTATCTGACCCCAGGAATGTGTCAATAGTTTCCCCTTCCTGGGACAATAAATTCACGGTGTTCTTATTTCAATTTCCAGGAGTGTATGTTGGGATCCGGCTGTTCACATTGTGTATTAACGACATGGCGGACATTATTAATATTACTTCATGCTTTCTACAGATGCTGCAGTTATCTATAATGAAGTACTGTATGAATCACGTTGCCTGAGTATTCAGTCAGATCATTATAAGATTTCAAAGCTTCGAAGTGCTGCAGAAATTGGGAACATTCTTCAAATGTTCAGCTATGTACAATTGTACACTTCACAAAAATGAAAAAAAAGACGTATCATCCGATGACTACACTATCAAGAAATCAGCCATCAATACAAGTACCTGGGTGTAGCACTCTGAAGGTGCATGAAATGGAAAGATTACTTAGACGTGGGTAAAGCAAGTCGAAGAGCTTGCTTTATTCAGAGAATACAGGGAAAATGGAATGCATCCTCAAAGGAGACTGCTTACGAATCATTCATGTGACCCATCGTAGTGTATTGCACCAGTATGTGAGACTTGTACCAAATAAGCCTCTAGGGATACTGAACATATACAGATAAGGGCTGCACGGATGGTCGCAGGGTTATTCTACCCTTGGGAGAGTGTCACAGAGATGATGAAGAAAGTGGAGTCAAATTAATGTGCTGTGATTCATGAAAAAGCTGAGCCACAAAGAAATACGAAACTCTACAGGAATAAAAAATTGGTAATCCCTGTTAAACAGCTAATAAATGATTTTGCAGAAAACTTTAACTAAAAAAGAAACTAGAAATTTCAAAAATTATTTGTAAATGTATGCCAGGTGTTAGTCCTAAGAGACCTAGTGACCACTTTTACTAGTACTCTGGCAGATATTTGCAGTTTACTTTTCGTATTGTGTAGCTGGGTCAGCCCAAACAAATAGTACTCATTGACGTCCTGTGCCAGTACAATAAAGTAAATAACTTCCAATCTGCACAAGCTACACTTGTCAACCTTCATCAACTTTGTCGGACCTCTTCCTCCTTCAAATGGATATCGATACTTCTTCGCGGCCATAGACAGATTTATATGGTGGATGGGTACATCAACAGTCACTGACATATCAGCCAGAGCTGCGACAGAAGCGATATGTGTACATGGGTGGCACATATCTAGTGTCCTCCACAAGTTATAATCGATCAAATCTTACCACCCCCCCCCCCCTCCCCCGCTTCAGAACCAGCAAAACTGCGTGGATTTCAGCGACACAACACAACCAGCTACAAATACAGCTACAATGATGTGGCAGAACGTAGGCACAGAACGTTACAGGCACCCCTAATCTGTCATAGAGGCACTTCCCTTAGCCCTCTTAGGACCCCAAATGGTGTACGAAAATAACATTGCTGCTTTCGTGGACGAAATGGTTTATGGTATCTCTCTACGAATTCCAGAGGCTACTTAGAGCCTGGACGATTACCTAATATGGCAAAACTTCTGCAGCTGGTACAGATGTTTAAACACCACCGCACCAGTAGCCACGGTCCGCCAGCTTCTCACCATGGCAACCGTCAGCTATTTCTATACAGAAACTAGCACAGCTGTTTGGTTTTGATGCTTCTTATGGACTTACTCAGATCGCCACAACAGCCACCATACACGAGCTCATTCTCAGTGTCGAGTAGAGGGGATCATGCCATGAAAACTCAATAACGGGCGCATCCTTGAAGGTATCCACCGACAACGTCAAAGTGGCTGGGATCTTAGCATCAATGGTGCCGGGTACCTCACCAGCACGTACAATGTAATGCCTCATCTCGTTAATAGACAAATAACAGATTTTATAGCGTTTTCAACAAACAGGATCTTTGCATACGTTGGGTCACTTGTTGCTGAAAACAAGCAACAAAAATGAGATTGCGATACACCACAAAGGTCATTAACAAACTCGCTATCGCAAATATTGTCTGTCAGACGAAATCTAATCTACTCTGCGGAAATCATGTACCACTCAGGCTGAAAGTTGTTATCTGAAGGACGTCAGGCACTGAAAACAAGTCGCATCACTCTGAGCGTTCGAGCGAGGTGTGTCAGCCATCATCTACATCTACATACAGGGTGACAATTGTTGAACTATGTGGGAAAAACGTAAATTAGTTACAAACTACGACGTGCACATACTTTATTCAACACGTAAACGCCACTACAGGTATTCGGATTTAGGTTACGGAATGTTCGATGTGCCTGCCATCATTAGCGTTGGTGTGGCGCTAACGAAAAGCGAAATTCTGCATGACCCGCTAGAAGTATCAAAAAATGGCTGTTTTCAGCTAAGCAATGATTTTGGTGTTATTGCTGTATACCTTGTTTTTAACATAGATCCACAAAAAGAATTCGCTTGTGTTCAGATCCGGAGAATATAGCGGCCAATCGAGTCAATGCCTGTGGCCTCTGGGTACCCCAGAGCCAGAATGCAGTCCCCAAAGTGCTCCTCCAGGACACAAAACACTCTCCTGCTTCGATGGAGGCGAGCTCTGTCTTGCATGAACCACACATTGTTGAAATGAGGGTCACTTTGGCAGTGTGGGGATGAAATCATCTTCCAAAACCATCACGTAACGTTCGGTACTCACCGTGCCATCACGGAATATCACTCCAATTCTCCCCTGACTAGACATTGCACGCCATACAGTCACCCGTTTATTTTAATTGCGTATTATCAGTAATTCTCTTCCTTGAATGCATAATGACATTTCTCTGTGCTGAAAGTTAGGCATGCAAAATGCAACTTTTTACCTTTTAAAAACTGCTTTCAACCTCATATCTATGCATTACTTCTTTTTCAAATACGATAATTTCATCGAAATATACCTTACAGTGTTCGGCTTCAACCCCCTTTAAACTACATCCAGCAACTACTGAAACGTGGTTGAAGGGCTTCTGAAACCTAACAGCTTCTGCCAATACTGCTAAGGACACCTAGGTGCTGTAAAGACAGTTTTCGGCCCGTCCTCTGGCAGTACTTTTAATCGATGCGACACGCTACATAGATCTAGTGTGGAAAAATATTTACATGTTCCCAAGTTAGTAAGGATTTCTGTGATTTTTGGTATCACACAGACATCTGTGATTGCCCACTGTTTAGTTAATGCTGGCTATAAGAGACTCTACTATATTTTCTCATAAGATCCAAATAGCTTTTTTGCACTATCATGACAGTTGGACATCCTCAATGATGCCATCACTCTATCACTGGTTCATGAATTTTTCCACTGCTGGTTGTAGTTGACAGGGCGCCTTACATGGCTTATGGTAAACAGTGATTTACATCCTGTCAGAATTCTGTCTTATATCACTAGAGTACCAGAAATAGACCCCGCGGCTCTACTCTTTCACCACCTATTTCGAGTATGAAAACAACACTCCTGCGTATGAAACATAATTCTTTACCTAGTTCATTGTCCTCCTCCAGTGGTCCCGCCACATCTGATACATTTTCAAATAGTTCTCTCCCTATGATCACCTCAAGTCTTTTCCTGTTCCTTCCAGTATTTTATTGTGAACTGTTAATGAGTTTTCACACAGTTTAATTGGTTTGTCCTGAACCACAGGCAAATATTGCAGCAGGATATCATTGCCAATGGTTTACTCCAGTTGGAAAAATGTTGTTCCGAGTTCTACCATGTTTTGCCGATGATCAGTTTTAGTATAGCATTTACACATGGAATCTAATTCTAGGATCAAGTGGTGTGGTACCATTCACCTACATGCGTCTAAACTTCCCAACACCACCTGAAAATTTAACATCACTGAAGCTACTGATCATACATCGTTATCCTCCACTCCGCACACCGTCCCCTCTGGGGAGGGGGGGGGGGGGGGGGTTGAACCACATCTTTCACAAGAGGTCCAGACTTGCTACAGACACATGAGATCCTGTGTGCAATAAAATTATATTTTCACTACGGTCTGCTGCGCCAGTGATGCAACATTCCACCTCTGCATACGTTTTTGTAGCATAAAAACCTATGGAGGCGTCGTGTGGAGGATTTGTAGTTCCCACTGCCACATAAAAATCATTTGCACACTGGCCTTTCCCGTTACGTCCCTTACTTCTGCAGTGTTTCTCTCAGTGTCCTGCTCCCTCACTCTTCAATGTGATCCAGATGTCCTAGTCGTTAGAAGACACACTGCTTTTATCCCACACTTTCATTACTACTTCCGTGCTGTGGCCACCACGATGGTCTCAGTTAGGACCTTTGGAAATTCTTCATGTATCCTTCATGACGCATCAGGAAGAACCCCCCTTAGTCATGTTGCTTACGCCCCATATTACGATTTCTGATAACTGTGTTAACTTTCTCATTATTCATTATTTGATCTACAATGACATTAATCTTCCATAGTCTATCCAGAATATACTCAATATGCGCCCCCGCACTGAATTCTTCACTAAATAGTTTAGAGGTACTTTGCTTCTTATAAGAGGGTATAAGACAGTTTATGAGTTCCTCGAATGTCACTGCATTCCTTACATCCTCATAGTACCTAACATATGTCTTTGCCTTCACTCTAAAGAGAAATTTTATCATCTGTAACAACAGCTCATATATCCAGAAACCAGCTTTACAGCTGCCAACAGATCAGCTACAAACGCTAGCACATGCACCGTTGCTTTACCCAAAAAGGGACTAACCGGACTAGCGGCAGCTGAATCTAATGTGCGAACAGTCCAACTGGGCGAGGTCCCACCTTCTCTTACAAAATTAAAGAATTCTGCATTATCTGATTTCAATCTAGCTACTTGCTCTAACAACGACCACACTGCTTCTTGCGAGGTATTCCCATAAATGTTTTCGGCTCAGACGCTGTGCGACATCTGTCAAGTAAACAAAAATACAAGGAAGAAAAAAAATGGAAATAAAAAAAATATGTAGCTCACTGTGACACCAATACATTGGTTTGAGTCGTCACCTTTAATCATCAGCTATCTGGATTCACTATACTGCCTAGCGTAGTCGACATAGCTGTGACATATGTCTCACATTACTGGGGCCGATTCTGCACAAAGCACTCTGTGGTCCAACGAGTTACCCAACATTCACATCATTGGGAACAGTCCTCTTGTATTCCCATAAAATCGCCAAAAGTCTTAAGACTTATCTGGTCTCACAAGCTTCACCCACAAATCGCTATGATAATACAGAAAATCTGTATTCACAGTTCTTAATATAACAAATCAGAAGAGAGAGAAAGACAACAGTCACTGCACTGACCATACAGTGATGATGATCCTGCCCATTTTGTATGTCGACACCATCCCTAATACAGCTGGTCCCTTCTCAATGTGGTTGGCAGAAACCATTTCTGTCACCAGCTTGGCAGATTAAAGGAGCCAGAAGGATTATGGAAGGTCATAGCTAAAGCTATTTAATATATTCAGATATTCCACACATAAATGTGGTGTTGCTAGGGGGTCTTCAGCAGTCCCACACATGTCCCTCTTTCAGCTCACAAGCAGCCTCTTGTCACACTCAGCATATGTCATTGTCTCATCCAGCAGGCAGAAGCTGAGCTGATGTTACTTTTTCAGCACCCTTCTGGGGTAGTACCACATCTGCTCCCAGACAATCAGATGGTATGCCACTGTGCTGGACTCCATAAAGCCTCTCATACTAGCTGTGAAATTGCGTGATTCAGTGTGGAGGCACTTGAGGGCTCATAGTTGAACCGAGGACCTCTTAGCAGGGCAACAGCAAAAGGAGCTTCCAGTGACAGAGTGTCCCCACACAAGGCAAGCGAGCAGCAGTAGTGTATGCCAGCACAAGAAAAGCCAGCGACAATAGAGTATGCCCGCACAAAGCAAGCTACGGTTCTATACCTAGTCAGGCCTATGTAGGTATACAAATACTCTCAGAAGTCAGCCAGAATATGATTCCCCAGTCGGAGAGCACCAGTTCAAATTCATGTGGCACCTGGTTTAGGCACAGACAGTAGTTCCTTGGCTAGGCACGGCAGTATTTGGTAGGGGTAGATGACCCACGTGAAAACAGGGTGACAGGTATAAAGCATATCTCGGAGATGGTAGCAGGTAGTGACTGTATCTGCATGTCTAAAACGGGAGGTATTACTGTGGGCTTGGCTTCTCGGTGTTTTGAAAGGACATCATTTTCCATCTTGTAGACTACAACACAGCCGCGGTTCGAGTCTCGTTCCTGTGGTAATCGTGTCACCATCGGCAGTGTCTGGCTTCCATCTTTCCACTGCATCGGCTGTAGTATTGTCCCTGCTGCATTGTCGAGGCATGAATGAGTAGTAACTTCACCTCCCATACGGCCTGGGCGTCGATTCCTGTGGTGTCAACGCAGTCCGCATTTAATTTCTTGTGAATGGACCATCTATATGACTCTCTCATGCTTTTTACGCCACCCTACTTTGACGTTTACTACTAAGTCCGTTATGGATCTCCACTGCCATGTTGAGAGAGGCCATCGCTCAGAAATATGATCAAAGAAGTCTACACCATTTGACTGCTCTTGGACCACAACCTTCAAAATTTTGACAAGTCTGCTATGCCTTGACTGTAGTGTCGGCCACTGGAAATTGATGACCTTTTCTATGGCCAAGAAACGAACCAATGATGAAATGCACACGCCTTCTTGCAATTTCTTCACCTCTTCTCTTAACCCCCGAAGAGTCCAATAATCTATGCTACTCCCTGTTAGAGTTCAAGAGCGCTTTCTCGTCGTGATAAACTTAAGGGTCGGTGCTTCAGCCTTCCCTTCCACCCTCTTGATTTCTGCTAAGAAACAACATTCATGATCTGCTGCACATACAACCTACTTGGACGTTTCATTCCAATTCCATCCATTAATAATTTCTTTTGTTATTAACCCACTGGTGATTTTGCCTCTTGCAATGAGTTCCTCGAATTTCTCTCGCCTCATTTGGATACCCTTCGACATAGATATGGTCTACCTCATTAATTTTCAGAAATACTTCATTGGTAACCACATCTGTTCTGGTAATCTTCGATATCCTACATTACTGCCATATGTCTAGGACAGCTTCCCTCCCCATGTATCCATATATGTCAACGATCCAGACAAATTGCATTCAAGAGTCGTTTCCTATTTTACAGACTTATGCTCATGCTAGTGAATAAATTTTTTCTTCAATTAAATATTCTTTTAGCTTGTGTATTCGGTTACAAACTATGTTTAGCTCCCCACTGCATTAAGGAAGAAATAATTTCCTTCTCTGGTACAAGGTAATTCATAAGTATCGCAGAGAGTTAAGGAGAAGACTGCCTGAAAACAACAAGACCTATAGAAAACTGCACGTATCAGTAGACACGGTGCCTTTCCAAGTTTAGATTCTCACATACACGGGGTGTATTAGCACGAGGAAGCAGGTGAATCAGAACATGAAGACTGATCCGTACGAGCCTAGAGATACTCAAACTAGTGAATAGGTTTCCAAACCGGGCTCCTGCCGCATATTACCAGGCATTTCTTGTCATTGATTTCAATTAATTGTATGCAGGTATTGATGTTTGCTGTATGACTAACGGTACCCATACTGAGTACCTCTTATGTGAGTTAAAAACATGGAGAGACGACTTATCCAGTGAAAGTGTCCATTTTCTGTACGTCTTGCAATTTTCACGCCATAGTCTTGTGCAACTCTGGAAGTACTTATCGTCCCAACTTGTCGGTCGTGACAAAGTTAGTTAGTCACTTAGTAATTTAGTTAGTTGTATGTTCCATGTATCATTTTACACGGTAGATAGTAGTGATGTAGAACTAGTCATTTTCCATTCACTTTACAATTTAATTTTACGTATGATTCTATTCTGATCATTTCTAGGTTTTTATATATATTAAAAAAAGGAAAAAAGTATGTAGTTGTGAATTAGTAATTCCTATCCACGGTCTTTTACACACTAGAATTCTATGGAAAAGGAGGTGATATCGAGGAGAAACATTCTCAGATTGTTTTCATTCTTTACTTTGTTGTCTGTTAGACAGTTAAATCACTGAATTTGTGATACAATATTTTTGTTGTTGCATTGTGCACCCCTTTTTGCGCGAAGGAAAACCTTAACGAGGAGTAATGAATGTCATTTTTTCTTCTGGTATTTCATTTACGTATATCATTAATCCTTTTGAACTGCAGTGGATTATTTATAACAAACTTCAGGAAGGAATAAATATACCGTGAAGCTGTAGTCAGAATGCTCAACTCCTTAAATAGATGTCTGCAAGATAATCGTGGGTGAGCCGTACATATTATTCATAGAGTATGGTTTTGCAAAATGAAGACTTTCTTTCGTGAGGATGAATTACTGTAGAGAAATATTCCATATAACACAACTGAATGAAAATATAGGAAATAGGTCATCATACTGATTTGTCTCTCCCAAGGATTTTCAGTCATTATAAGTGCATATGTGACTCAACTGAGTTGTTTTAGGAGTTCCAAAATGTGATTTTTCCAGTTTAAGTTCTCATCAATGTGAGCACTTAAGAATTTGAAGTTTACAGCGTATTTATTATTTCCACACCATGTGATACACTTATCACTCTTGCAGTACACCTACACTACGTCACCAAACGTATCCGGAGACACCTGGCAAAAATGAATTACCAATTCCTGGAGCCCTCCACTGGTGATGCTGGAATTCAATATGGTGTTGGCTCACCCTTGGCTTTGATGACAGCTTCCACTCACTCTGGCATACGTTCCATCAGGTGCTGGAAGGTTGCTTGGGGAATGGTAGCCAATTGTTAACGGAGTGTTACACTGAGGAGGAGAGGTATCGATGTCGGTCGGTGATGCCTGGCACGAAGTCGGCGTTCCAAAATGTCCCAAAGGTGTTCTGTATGATTCTGGTCAGGACGCTGTGCAGGCCAGTCCATTACAGGGATGTTATTATCGTGCAAACACTCCGCCACAGGCCGTGCATTATGAACAGGTGTTCTACTGTGTTGAAAGATGCGATCGCCATCCCCGAATTGCTCTTCAACAGTGGGAAACAAGAAGGTGTTTAAAACATAAATGTAGGCCTCTGATGTGATAGTGCCACGCAATACAACAAGGGGTGCAAGCACCCTGCAGAAAAAACACGACCACACCATAACACCACTGCCTCGGAATTTTACTGTTGGCACTACGCACGCTGGCAGATGACGTTCACCGGGCATTCGACATATATACACCCTGCCATCGGATTGTCTCATTGTGTACCATGATTCGTCACTCCACGCAACGTTTCTCCACTGTTCAGTCGTCCAGTGCTTACGCTCCTTACACCAGGGTGTCCGGATACTTTTGGTCACATAGTGCAGATGTGTGTAACGGAATATGTGGCGTCTTTTATAAGTGAGGGTGAGACCATTCACGGACAACGAGTCAATAATACCTCTAAGAACTATGTTTACGATTACTTCTGTTTCTGTATGATTTGATTGATTACAATAGTCACGCCATCTGCTGAAGGAGCTGACTGTGCTTGTTCTCTGTTATACGGAAGATACACTCCTAGAAATGGAAAAAAGAACACATTGACACCGATGTGTCAGACCCACCATACTTGCTCCGGACACTGCGAGAGGGCTGTACAAGCAATGATCACACGCACGGCACACCGGACACACCATGAACCGCGGTGTTGGGCGTCGAATGGCGCTAGCTGCGCAGCATTTGTGCACCGCCGCCGTCAGTGTCAGCCAGTTTGCCGTGGCATACAGAGCTCCATCGCAGTCTTTAACACTGGTAGCATGCTGCGACAGCGTGGACGTGAACCGTATGTGCAGTTGACGGACTTTGAGCGAGGGCGTATAGTGGGCATGCGGGAGGCCGGGTGGACGTACCGCCGAATTGCTCAACACGTGGGGCGTGAGGTCTCCACAGTACATCGATGTTGTCGCCAGTGGTCGGCGGAAGGTGCACGTGCCCGTCGACCTGGGACCGGACCGCAGCGACGCACGGATGCACGCCAAGACCGTAGGATCCTACGCAGTGCCGTAGGGGACCGCACCGCCACTTCCCAGCAAATTAGGGACACTGTTGCTCCTGGGGTATCGGCGAGGACCATTCGCAACGGTCTCCATGAAGCTGGGCCACAGTCCCGCAAACCGTTAGGCCGTCTTCAACTCACGCCCCAACATCGTGCAGCCCGCCTCCAGTGGTGTCGTCTTCAGCGATGAGAGTCGCTTCTGCCTTGGTGCCAATGATGGTCGTATGCGTGTTTGGCGCCGTGCAGGTGAGCGCCACAATCAGGACTGCATACGACCGAGGCACACAGGACCAACACCCGGCATCATGGTGTGGGGAGCGATCTCCTACACCACCCGTACACCTCTGGTGATCGTCGAGGGGACACTGAATAGTGCACGGTACATCCAAACCTTCATCGAACCCATCGTTCTACCATTCCTAGACCGGCAAGGGAACCTGCTGTTCCAACAGGACAATGCACGTCCGCATGTATCCCGTGCCACCCAACGTGCTCTAGAAGGTGTAAGTCAACTACCCTGGCCAGCAAGATCTCCGGATCTGTCCCCCATTGAGCATGTTTGGGACTGGATGAAGCGTCGTCTCACGCGGTCTGCACGTCCAGCACGAACGCTGGTCCAACTGAGGCGCCAGGTGGAAATGGCATGGCAAGCCGTTCCACAGGATTATATCCAGCATCTCTACGATCGTCTCCATGGGAGAATAGCAGCCTACATTGCTGCGAAAGGTGGATATACACTGTACTAGTGCCGACATTGTGCATGCTCTGTTGCCTGTGTCTATGTGCCTGTGGTTCTGTCAGTGTGATCATGTGATGTATCTGACCCCAGGAATGTGTCAATAAAGTTTCCCCTTCCTGGGACAATGAATTCACGGTGTTCTTATTTCAATTTCCAGGAGTGTAGTTTACATATATGAGGAACAATAGTGGACCTAAGATTGAATCTTGCGCAACAGAATATATAATTTCTCCCTTGTCAGAATTATGTCCCAGGACTACACTAGTTGAATTGTTAGTGCTCAGGTTCTTTGATGTTATCATCTGTGAAAATTTTGGCACCTACTGAATGGACAAACAACTTTCTGAACTCATTTGGTTCGGTATGGTATTATCCAGTGGTTGGCTGTATACTATTAAAATACCATTTTATGACAGTGAGAGAATAGAGATGTGATTTGTAGACACCTTTGATAGTGTCGCTGGCGTATCTCAGCGCCGGCATGGTTATCGGCTGGAGTTCGCCGATGGTCCCGGAGCTGCGGAAGAACACTTCGCACATCCCCATCACGGCAGACCAGGGATCGTGGCTGGCGTCCGTGGGGCTGCTCGCCTCGGTGCCGCCTTCTCTGCTGAACGGCGTGCTTGTGGATGCTGTTGGCCGCCGATGGATGTTGCTGTTCGCTGCCGTGCCCCTGCTGACCGTCGCTGTGTGGCAGCGGTTTGCCACCACCTTCTGGGAACTGCTCGCCTCCATCGTGGTGGGCAGCGTCAGCGTGAGCATCATCCTACCTGTGAGTGCCCAGCCCAGGGGTGGCGACATCAATGTTTCATGCCGTATTTACGACTTATTTCCTTTGGTTCGGCCATCTGTGGACCACGTTGTTTCAGGCCAGCTTCTTTTCTTCCACTATTAGCCCCTGTCCAGCATTCTTTCACTCACATACTTTGCAGTCCTCTTCGCTTTTCTGGCGATGGTGATTTTGCTCTGAGTCCAATTCCCTCCTGGACATCTAAACAAGCCTTAATATCAGATTTGGAAGGCATCCAGTTGTACATCTCTGGTTTCTGCATTTTCGTACATTCCATGTATTTTGTACCTCTTGGATCCAATAACCTTAGGTTCTC
Organism: Schistocerca gregaria; assembly: GCF_023897955.1. NCBI lineage: Eukaryota > Metazoa > Arthropoda > Insecta > Orthoptera > Acrididae > Schistocerca > Schistocerca gregaria. Next base: position 460,880,805 of record NC_064923.1, read on the forward strand.
TTCTGCTCAAGGAATCGCATTATCTCATATGTCAACCGTTCCTGCTCTATTCTAATAGTTCAATGAGGTGACGAAAGTGATGGAATACCAATATGCACATATACAGACGGCGGTAGCATCGCGTACACAAGGTATAAAATGTCAGTTCATTGACAAAGCAGTCATTTATACTCAGGTGGTTCACGTAAAAACGGTTCCGCCGAAGTAAGGCTGCACGATGGAAATTAACTGACTTTGAATGTTGAACAGCTGGAGCTATACGCATGAGACTTTCTGTAGAAACCTACTATTCCGAGATCAACAGTGTCAAGATTGTTCAATGTAAGAAGAATACCACATTTCAGGCATTACCTCCCACCATGGACAATGCAATGGCCGACGGGCTTCACTCAACGACCGGAAGCATCGGTAGTTGTGTAGAGTTGTCAGTGCTAACACTTAAGCAACATTAAGTGAAATAACCACAGAAACCCCCCATGAACCATGGACCTTGCCGTTGGCGGGGAGGCTTGCGTGCGTCAGCGATACAGATGGCTGTACCGTAGGTGCACCCACAACGGAGGGGTATCTGTTGAGAGGCCAAACAAACATGTGGGTACTGAAGAGGGGCAGCAGCCTTTTCAGTAGTTGCAGGAGTAACAGTCTGGATGATTGACTGATCTAGCCTTGCAACATTAACCAAAACGGCCTTGCTGTGCTGGTACTGCGAACGGCTGAAAGCAAGGGGAAACTAAAGCCGTAATTTGTCCCGAGGACATACAGCTTTACTGTATGGTCAAATGATGATCGCGTCCTCTTGGGTAAAATATTCAGGAGGTAGAATAGTCCCCCATTCGGATCTCCGGGCGGGGACTACTCAGGAGGACGTCGTTATCAGGAGAAAGAAAACTTGCGTTCTACAGATCGGAGCGTGGAGTGTCAGATCCCTTAATCGGGCAGGTAGGTTAGAAAATTTAAAAAGGGAAATGGATAGGTTAAAGTTAGATATAGTGGGAATTAGTGAAGTTCGGTAGCAGGAGGAACAAGACTTTTGGTCAGGTGAATACAGGGTTATAAATACAAAATCAAATAAGGGTAATGCAGGAGTAGGTTTAATAATGAATAAAAAAATAGGAATGCGGGTAAGTTACTACAAACAGCAAAGTGAACGCATTATTGTGGCCAAGATAGACACAAAGCACATGCCTACTACAGTAGTACAAGTTTATATGCCAACTAGCTCTGCAGATGATGAAGAAATTGATGAAATGTATTTTGAGGTAAAAGAAATTAGTCAGGTAGTGAAGGGAGACAAAAATTTAATAGCCATGGGTGACTGGAATTCGTCAGTAGGAAAAGGGAGAGAAGGAAACATAGTAGGTGATTATGGATTGGGGCTAAAAAAATGAATGAGGAAGCCGTCTGGTAGAATTCTGCACAGAGCATAACTTAATCATAGCTAACACTTGGTTCAAGAATCATAAAATAAGGATGTATACTTGGAAGAATCCTGGAGATACTAAAAGTTATCAGATAGATTATATAATGGTAAGACAGAGATTTAGGAATCAGGTTTTAAATTGCAGGACATTTCCAGGAGCAGATGTGGACTCTGACCACAATCTATTGGTTATGAAATGTACATTAAAACTGAAGAAACTGCAAAAAAGTGGGAATTTAAGGACATGGGATCTAGATAAGGTGAAAGAACCAGAGGTTGTACAGAGTTTCAAGGAGAGCATAAGGGAACCATTGACAGGAATGGGGAAAAGAAACACAGTAGAAGAAGAATGGGTAGCTTTGAGGGATGTAAGTAGAGAAGGCAGCAGAGATTCAAGTACGTAAAACGTCCAGGGCTAGTAGAAATCTTTGGGCAACAGAAGAAATATTGAATTTAATTGATAAAAGGAGAAAATATAAAAATGCAGTAAATGAAGCAGGCAAAAAGGAATACAAACGTCTCAAAAATGGGATCGACAGGAAGTGCAAAATGGCTAAGCAGGCATGGCTAGAGGACAAATGTAAGGATGTAGAGGCTTATCTCACTAGGGGTAAGATAGGTACAGCCTACAGGTAAATAAAAGAGACTTTTGGAGAAAAGAGAACCACTATTATGAATATCAAGAGCTCAGATGGAAACCCAGTTCTAAGCAAAGAAGGGAAGGCAGAAAGTTGGAAGGAGTATATAGAAGGTTTATACAAGGCCGATGTACTTGAGGACAATATTATGGAAATGGAAGAGGACGTAGATGAAGACGAAATGGGAGATGAGATACTGTGTGAAGAGTTTGACAGAGCACTGAAAGACCTGAGTCGAAACAAGGCCACCGGAGTAGACAACATTCCATTAGAACTACTGACGGCCTTGGGAGATCCAGTCATGACAAAACTCTACCAGCTGGTGAGCAAGATGTATGAGACAGGCGAAATACCCTCAGACTTCAAGAGGAATATAATAATTCCAATCCCAGAGAAAGCAGGTGCTGACAGATGTGAAAATTACCGAACTAACAGTTTAATAAGTCACAGCTGTAAAATACTAACGCGAATTCTTTACAAACGAATGGAAAAACTGGTAGATGCGGACCTCGGGGAGGATCAGTTTGGATTCCGTAGAAATGTTGGAACACGTGAGGAAATACTGACCTTACGACATATCTTAGAAGAAAGATTAAGAAAAGGCAAACCTACGTTTCTAGCATTTGTAGACTTAGAGGAAGCTTTTGACAATGTTGACTGGAATACTCTCTTTCAAATTCTGAAGGTGGCAGGGCTAAAAGACAGGGAGCGAAAGGCTGTTTACAATTTGTACAGAAACCAGATGCTAGTTATATGAGTCGAGGGGTATGAATGGGAAGCAGTGGTTGGAAAGGTAGTGAGACAGGGTTGTAGCCTATCCCCGATGTTATTCAATCTGTATATTGAGCAAGCAGCAAAGGAAACAAAAGAAAAATTTGGAGTAGGTATTAAAATTCATGGAGAAGAAGTAGAAACTTTGAGGTTCACCGATGTCATTGTAATTCTGTCAGAGACGGCAAAGGACTTCGAAGAGCAGTTGAACGGAATGGACAGTGTCTTGAAAGGAGGATATAAGATGAACATCAACATAATCAAAACGAGGATAATGGAATGTAGTTAAATTATATCGGGTGATGCTGAGGGAATTAGATTAGGAAATGAGACACTTAAAGTAGTAAAGGAGTTTTGCTATTTAGGAAGTAAAATAACTGATGATGGTCGAAGTAGAGAGGATATAAAATGTAGACTGGCAATGGCAAGGAAAACGTATCTGAAGAAGAGAAATTTGTTAACATCGAAATGGGGTGCTACAGAAGAATGCTGAAGATAATGTGGGTAGATCACGTAACGAATGAGGAGATATTGAATAGGATTGGGGAGAAGAGAAGTTTGTGGCACAACTTGACCAGAAGAAGGGATCGGTTGGTAGGACATGTTTTGAGGCATCAAGAGATCACAAATTTAGCTTTGGAGGGCAGCGTGGAGGGTAAAAGTCGTAGAGGGAGACCAAGAGATGGGTACAGTAAGCAGATTCAGAAGGATGTAGGTTGCAGTAGGTACTGGGAGATGAAGAAGCTTGCACAGGATAGAGTAGCATGGAGAGCCGCATCAAACCAGTCTCAGGACTGAAGACTACAACAACAACAACCACCTCAGAAATCAACGTCCAACGTACGAAGAACGTGCCCGTTAGCACAGTGCGGCGAGATTTGGCGTTAATGAGCTACGGCAGAAAATGACCATCATGGGAGCCTTTGCTAACAAAGCAACGCCGCCAGCAGTGCCTCTTCTGGGTCCGTGACCATACCGGTTTTAACCTTTTCGTTTTGGAGTCATCAGTCTTCTGACCGGTTTGATGCCGTCCGCCACGAATTCCTCTCCTGTGCCAACCCCTTCATCTCAGAGTAGCACTTGTAACCTACGGCTTCAACTATTTCCTGGATGAATTCCAATCTCGGTCTTCCTTACAGCTTTCACCCTCTTCAGCTCCCTATAGTACCACGGTAATAATTCCCTCATGTCGTAACGGATGTCCTTTCATCGTATCCATCCTTCTCAGAGTTTTCCACATATTCTTTTCCTCTCCGATTCTGCTAATAAGCTCCTCATTCCTCAACCTTATCGGTCCACCTAATTTTTAGCATTCGTCTGTAGCATCACATATAAAATGCTTTCATTCCCTTCTGTTTCGCCGGTCGGTGTGGCCGTGCTGTTCTAGGCGCTTCAGTCTGGAACCGTATGACCGCTACTGTTGCTGGTTCGGATCCTGCCTCGGGCATGGATGTGTGTGATGACCTTAGTTAGGTTTAAGTAGTTCTAAGTTCTTGAGGACTGATGACCACAGATGTTAAGTCCCATAGTGCTCAGAGCCATTTGAACCATCTTCTGTTTCGGTTTTCTCTCACTTCTTGCTGTGCTCCACACGTATATTCGCAAAAACGTATTCCTCAAATTAAGGCCTATGTTTTGTAGTAGTAGATTTCTCTTGGCTCGGAACACCCTTTTGGCCAACGCTTGTCTGCTTCTTGTGTCCTCCTTGCTCCGTCCTTCAGTGGTTATTTTGTTGCTTATTTAGCAGAATTCCCTAACTTCATCTACTTCGTAACTCTCTGTTGTTTTTTTCCTTCCCTAACGACATATTGATCGTCATCTGGCCGATCCTCCATCTTTTTTTCCATTCTTCTGTATATTAGTCTTGTTGCGTGAGCTGTTAAGCTGTGTGAAAATTCTCGCACTTGTCAGCTCTTGCAGTCTTTTGAATTGTGTGAACGATATGTTGTCGCAAGTTGGATGGTGTGTCCCCAGGCTAATACATTCTCTATACCAATATCAACAGTTGTTTTGTTGCAACTGATCCCAATAATTTTAGAAGTTCTGATGGAATGTTATCTATCCCTTCTGCTTTATTTGATCTTGAGTCCTCGAAAACTCTCTTAAATTCTGGTTTTAGTACTGGATCTTATATCTCTTGTAAATCGACTCCTGGTTCTTCTTCTATCACGTCAGACAAATCTTCCCCCTCACAGAACCCTTCAATGTACTCTTTCCATCTCTCCGCTTTCTTCTCTGTATTTAACATGGAACTGCCTTTAGACTCTTAATGTTACCATCACACCTTTTAATTTCACCGAAGCTTATTTTGACTTTCCTGTAAGCTGAGTCAGTCCTTCCGATAGTTATTTCTTTTCGATTTCTTCACTTTTTCTTGCAGTCATTTCATTTTAGCTACTCTGCACTTCCTATTAATTCCATTCCTCAGCGACTTGTATTTCTGTATTCCTAAATTTCCCTGAACATTTTTGTACTTCCGTCTTTCGTCGATCAACTGAAGTATTTCTTCTGTTACCCATAGTTTCTTAGCTGTTACCTTCTTGTACCTATGTTCTTCTTTCCAACTTCTCTGATTGCTCTATTTGGATACGTCCGTTCTTTCCCCACTGTACTGCCTACTGAGCTCCTTTGCGTGCTGATTCTTCCAGACTAATCTCTTAGACTTCAGCCTACTCTTCATCACTATTTCATTGTAATCTGAGTCTATATCAGCTCCTGGGTACGCCTTACAATTCTGTATCCAATTTCGGAATGTCTGTCGCCGCGCAGTGTAGCCTCGTGGCCATAGCCGCCTTACCATGGTTCACACGGCTCCCTTCGTCTGTGGTTCGAGTCCTCCCTCGTGCGTATTGTGTAAGTTTCAGTTATATTAAGTAGTGTGTAAGCTTAGGACCGATGACCTCAGCAGTTCGGTCCCATAGGAAATTCCCACCAATTCTTTGTCTGACCATGATGTAATCTAAATGAAATCTTCCCATATCACGCTGCCTTTTCCAAGTATACCTCCTCCTCTTGTGAGTGTTGAACAGCGCATTCACTACTACTAGTTGAAATTTATTACAGAACTCAATTAGTCTTTCTCCTCTCTCATATCTTGTCCCAAGACCATATTGTCCTGTAACCATTTCTTCTACTCAGCCCTCTACAACTTCATTCCTCACCACCATGACTATTTCATTTTCATCTCCATTTCAATATCGTCATATACTTCCTCTGTCTCTTCATCTTCAGACTGCGACGTCGGCGTGTATACCTGGACTTTCATTTTCGGTGCTGGTTTCTGTCGATTCTGTTAAGAACACCGAGTGAGGTGGCTCAGTTGTCAGTATACTGTACTGGCATTCGGGAGGACGAAGGTTCAAACCCTAGTCTAGCCGTCCTGATTTAGGATTTCGGTGATTTCCCCAAATCGTTTCAGGCAAATGCCGGGATGGTTCCTTTCAGAGGGCAAAACCGAGTTCCTTGTCCATCCTTCCCTAATCCAGTGGGACCGATGACTTCGCTCTTTGGTTGTCTTCTCCCAAATCAACCAACCAACCAATCTGATAAGAACAACACTATCACAGAACTGTCTTACCTTCCTATTCATAAAGAATCCTACTCCCTTCATGCCATTTTCTGGTGCTGTTGACATTACCCTATACTTATCTGGCCAAGAATCCTTGTCTTTGTCTATTTCACTTCACTGACTACTACTATATCTAATTGAGCCTCTGCATTTCCCTTTTCAGATTTTCTAGTTTCCATAGCACGTTCAGGCTTCTGAAATTTCCGGCCTCGACAAATAGAACGTTATCTTTTCGTTGGTTATTTAATCTTTTTCTCACGGTGACCTCACTTTCGTCAGTCCCCTCCTGGAGATCCGAGTGGGGGACTACTCCGGAATCTTTCGACAATGTAGACATCATCATGAATGTAAAGATCATCATGACACTTTTTGAATTACCGGCTTCATGTCCTGTGGGTACAAGTTATGTGTCTTTAATGCACTGCTTTTCATTACCTTCTGCATCGTCATGCCGTTGGTTATTGCTGATTGTTCCGCGTTTTGGGACAGTTTCCCACTCCAAGGACAAGTGAGTGCCCTGAACCTCTGTCTGCTCCTCCGCCCTCTTTGAGAAGACGGTTGACGGAATGAGGGTGATGTCTCATGCCGGAAGTCTTCGGCCGCCAATGCTGATTATTAATCAAAATTTAAGCGATGGCTGGTTTCCAATCCGGGACGGAGGCTATTTTTATTATTAATCAGACACGCTAAGCTTAAACGACGGGTAGACCAGGACACCTCTAAGCCACCTAACTTTGTCGTTCCTCTAAGTATTCTTCCCCAGAGCAGGGTTTTCAACCTTAGTGTACGTATATTGCTTCAGTTCAAGACATTCTGGCCGACTTGCCGTGATGCCCTCAAGAGGGAGACGTAAACAACGGATAAATAATTAAAAAGCAGCACGTTACTTTGCGTTCGACATCAACTTGTAAACTTCGGACATTTCCTTGACGGATTATCTTACAACAGCTACCGTACCTCCTGATTCTGTGACTGAATTCTCTATGGAGTATCTGTATACATTTAGTTCACCTACCGTAGCTATGGACTGTGTGTGTTTAATTAGCTACATTAACGGTTCTGACGAGGATAATGCTGCTTTCTATCCGATCGTTCATGGTGTTTTGCTTTCATAACATTTTCTGTAATTTCAAGCTTGTCTGTATGTAGGGACATGTAGCAGACACAGAAGAAAGAGCAATTGAATGTAAAAATATAAGAAACAGTGAAGTACTTCTATTAACTGCATGTCACATGAAGCAATCCTTATCGTAAGTTTGTTTGTGGAACGCATGACTGTTAGGTATAGGTGGCAGTAGGATAGAGGTTAACTGCCTACACATAACATGATAAATCGTCTCTGGCAGTTCTGCTATCTCTTCATATTGTCGGCCAGTATTCGCAGAAGTTGGCCGCGGACAATCTGGTGTCCAGCAAGATTAGCCGCATCTGAGTTACATCTAAATCCCTGTTCACTATATTGGTGACTAATCTTGCATAATCCATTATTTCCACCGTAGTCCTCGCACCATCCTAGTGTTGTTCAATCCTCCTTTCTCTAGATTTTTTAGCCTGGGTGATCTGCCATTCCGTTCGAGCTTATTACCATTCACTAAGCTCTTCAACTGCACTAGTCACTTACTTCCTGTAAGGCATCTGTGTTCACTGTCAAAAATACTTCTGCAACGTTTTTTCCAGTGTCTCACTTCCCCATGTTTTGACTCCCTTTGTTTGTTACCAGAATGTCCACAACGACAGCATTTCGTATCAATAGAGAAAATATTCCCTTTATTCCGAATTTATTTTTTCCACTGTTATAGGCAAGCCAATACAAGTTTTGAAAATTCTGCACACATCTTTCTTGAGACGTGAGGAGGCGTTTTCCTTAGCAATGCGTCTAACAATGTGTGTTCGGCTTCCTGCAGAACGATTCTACTTGTTTAGTCATCATCCATCTGTTGATAGGTATTAGCATTGATCTTTCATCTCCACCTACAAAACTATCGTCAAACTCATTCTCCTTCGTGACACTCTATTTATTTCTGTGCAGCGGAATCTACAGCTGTTTTTCATCCTACAACGTCGTACCGGGCTGTTAACGGATTTTATCAAATGATTGAGCGTTTCCTGTCAAGCGCAACTTGGTAATCGGTAACAATTATTCATCTATCCATAAGCCAAAGTTTTATGCAGACAATAAGTTATCTGTAAATGTTAGAACTTTCTCTTCTGACTTATCTGAAACATCGCTGCAACGAGAAGTGCCATTGTTTTGATTATTGCCACCCATTTCTCGTATCATATCTTTGACGGCCTCTTCACAATTTTGCGATAATATAAAATCCACTGCTCTTCTTTGAACTTTTTTGATGTCCTCTGTCGATCCTATGTGGTAAAGATCCCATACCCCACAGACAAGCGTAGTGTTGCATCCTCTAAGCGTTCTGCCAAAAAGGCGGCCTTTGGTCTGTCTTCCCCACAATATTATCTATGTGATCGTTCCAATTTATTTCTAATTGTAATTCCTACGTATTTAATTGAATTTACACTCTTTAGATGTGGGTGATTTTTCTTGTAATCGAAATTTAGTGTATTCCTATAACTATCATGTGGATGCTACACACTTTTCGTTATTTTGAGTCTATTGTCACTTTTTCACAATTCCGATATATTTTATAGACCATTTTGCAATTCGTTTTGATCGTCTGATGACTTTAGAAGATGGTAAATGACAGCATCATCTGCAAACAGTCTAAGAGAGCTGCTCAGATTGTCTTCTAAATCGGTTATTTAGACCACGAGCAGCAGATGGCCTATAAAACTTCCTTGGGGAACGCCAGAAATTACTTCTGATTTACTCGATGACCATCCATCAATCATTACGAACTTTCACATTTATGACAGGAAATCACGAATCCAGTCACACAATGTGCTTAGAAGTCACTTCTGAGGAGCGATGTCGAAATCGTTCTGGAAATCTAAAAATATGGTACCAATTTGACGATGCTTGTCGACAACGCTCATTACTTCGTGAGAATAAAGAGCTGGTTGAGGTTCACAAGAACGACGTTTTATGAATCCGTTTTAGCCATCTGTCAACAAATCATTTTCTTCGAAGTAATTCGCAATGTGAGAGCACAGTGTATGTTCTAAAATCCTACTGTAAATCGACGTCTGTAATACGGCGGTGTCATCGGAATATTTCTAGGCGCTTTGTTGAGTATTGGTGCAATCTGTGCATCTTTCCAGATTTAGGTAGGTATCTTTAATCGAGAAAGCGGTTGTATCTAATTTGTTACTAAAGAACTTGTATATCAGCATGCGCTGAATGGAATCTTCGTGGTATGCAATCTGGACTGGGGGAGAGGTTTTAGAGATTTAATAAGAGATTTAAGCTGCTTCATTACACCGAGGATATCTACTTCTAAGTTATCCATGCTGGCCGTTCTTGACTCAAACGCTGAAATCTTTACTTCGCCATTTTTGGTGAAGGAATTTCGGAAAACCATATTTAGTAACTCGACTTTAGTGACGCTGACATTGGTAACATTTCCATCGCTATCGTGGAATGAGGGTGTTGTGTCTTGCCGCTGATGTACTTCACATACAACCATAAACGTTTTGGATTTTTTGCCAGATGTCCATACAGAGTTCCTTTGAGGAAACTGTTGAAAACACCTTGCATTAAAGTTCGCGCTAAAATTCCGGCTTCTCTAAGACTTTCGCCGTCTTGAGGATTTTTCTTTTTCTTTTTTGCATGCTTCTTCAATGTTTCTGCAGCAGTGTTCAGGCATACTTTATGTACCACTTCCGTCCTTTACTATTTTATTTGGTTGAAATCTACCCACGTATAAGGAGAGTTTCTATTCAGAATTCCGGTTGGAAACGCTAAGACGGCTTCCCGTCGATCCTTAGTAACTATACCTTTTAATAAGTTCCAAGATAGACTATCGAAAAAAGTTACAATTCCAAGAAACATTTAATGTACAGTAATGAAATTTCGGAAATACATGTATCTAGGTAACACATTAAAGTGATTAAAATTCCAAGATCATACATAACTGTAAATGCAGGAGAAGTCTTTGCAGATGTGAACTGATGGTACAGTAATAACCGGTGTAGCATTGCGTTGTACAGTTGCCGGATACAAGATGTGGGGTGATGTTCCGTGCCTATCGCACTTGGTGAATAAAGGAACAACTAAGGTTGTTTGAAGACGACACTGGAACTGTTGGCTGGTGATATCCAATATGCGCTCGATTGTAGACAGATTTGGTGATCAAGAAGGTGAAGGGAACACGCCAATACCCTGTAGAGCACTTTGTGTTACAACAGCGGTAACTGGGCGAGTGTTATCCTGTTGGAAAATACCCCCTGGATTGGAAGTATAACAGGTTGAATCACCGGACAATTTTGCAGTCAGGGTGCGTGGTATAATCACGAGAATTCTCCTGCTGTCGTACGAAATCGCACCCCAGACCATAACTCCAGTGTGTCTAGCACGCAGCAGCCGAGGCACAAGCATCCTTCTTCAGAAAACACCCTGCCCTCCAGTGTGCTCTCACTTGACGCCACTGAAGTCGCAAATGGCGGTGTTTTGTGGTCGGTGGGATGTATACTACAGGGCGTCTGTCTCGGAGCTGTCCTTGAAGTAACCGATTTGAAACAGTTCGTAGTGTCAGTGTGGTGCCAACTGCTGCCCATATTACTGCTGCAGATGCAGTACTAAGCTAAAGAACCATACGCCGAACACTATGGTCTTCCCTCTCGTTACGTGCCACGTAGCCTGACAGACCTCTTGCGATCGTACATTCTCTTGACAATCGCTGCCATCAATTATGTACAGTGGCTGCTTTCCTGCCATGTCTTTCTGCGGTATCGCAGAAGGAACACCCGCCTCCTCGTAGCCCTATTAAATGACATAGTTCAAAGACAGAGAGCTGTTGATAATGGTCTTAGAGGTATTCTTGATTAGCCGGCAGCGGTGGTCTTGCGGTTCTAGGCGCGCAGTCCGGAACCGCGTGACTGCTACGGTCGCAGGTTCGAATCCTGCCTCGGGCATGGATGTGTGTGATGTCCTTAGGTTAGTTAGGTTTAAGTAGTTCCAAGTTCTAGGGGACTGATGACCAGAGTAGTTAAGTCCCATAGTGCTCAGAGCCATTTTTTTAATTCTTGATTAATGTCATCTCACTACGTCCAGTCTCAAAGATAAGTACCGCTGACGAACGTGTAAAGCAAACCTGATTTCTGCCCTCATAGTGGCGCTATTGTCACCTCTCTTAAATTAGAGCAGAAATCAAGTTTCACATGTAGCAACATCAACGGACTTTCGTTTATGTCGCAAATCTCCTTCTTGGTGTTACGATGATTCTTTTTTTGTCAGCATTTCTCCAAAACCCCATTAGCTTGTTTTCTGGAACTGTAGCCTTGAGAAAATGAAGTGGCTTGTGGACTATTTTCTGTTTGTCTGCAGTTGGCTCCCGTTTACTTGGTTGAAATAGCCGAGGACCGCATCAGAGGGCTCTTGGTGTCGCTGGGTACATTGATGCAGGGAGTGGGTTCCCTGCTGATCACCGCTATTGGGCCAAAAGTGTCTTTCTTCGCGGTAACCGAAATCATGATGGTCGGGCCGGTCTTGTTTGCGGCCGTCTTCTGGTGGATGCCGGAGAGTCCGTACTTCTTGCTGGCGAAGCATCGCAAGGACGAAGCGACCAAGGCGCTGATGAGGCTGCGCGGGAAGAGTTCGGAGAAGGAGGTGAACGGTGAGCTGGAGATCATCCAGAGGGGACTGGAGGAGCGCTCGCAAGAGGAGATCAGCGCCGCAGACGCCTTCCGGGAGCTGCGGAGGAACGCCCGGTCGCGGAGGATCTTCATGGTGAGTGTCTGATGACACGGCTGCTGCCTGGAAAATACTTTAGTGTGTTTGGGGTTCAATTCCTAGGAGACTCGTCTCTAACATACGCAGCGAATTTCTAGATTACATCAGTGTTAACATGTAGACGATTGCTCTTCCATTCACACTCGGGTATTTCGCAGAGTGTACATGGAATGACTATCAGACTACTTCTCAAACGCTCCACTCTCGAATGGCACATGGAAAAAAAAGAATACCTATTCATACCACATTGCTGACTTAACAAAAAGCCAGAGCATAAAGAAGAGCTTCTCACATACGTGAATATCTCGAAGAGTTCTTAAGTAATCACGGTCGTCGCCGCCATTAGTCAAGACTAGACGGCCATCTAAGGCGGCAAAATTTTACTGGCGGCGAAAGGAAGGCAAAGTGTCAATACCTTTCGACAAAAAACAACATGCACGCCTCATCGGTATCCGAACGTAGATCCATCTCGTAAGAATCATCAGAGTCCAGTCACTTCTATCAGTGTGCCACCGGGGCGGCTAATAAAACTTGCAAAATTCCCAACAGAAAATGCAGATAAGACATATTTTATGTATTTAATCTCATAAAAGTTGTTGCTCTAGAAGATGAGGTTTCTTCCTTATTCCCAAAATACTTCAATTAAAACAGAAACGAAATAACACCACTATTATCCAGATGACATATTTGGATGTCTCCCATCAGCATACTATAATTTCGAAATTAAGGGGAAAATTCCACATTTGGTTTCGCTGGTATATTCACTTGATCGCTAGTTTCAGATGTTCTGCAAGATCTTCCTATTTCAATTAATTTTGGAAACTTCAGAAAGTGAGGATAAACCATAAGAAACGGATGGCACTTGTTGTCGTCAATAGGTCTTAAAGAAATTGAGGACAAAGCCTGAAAACTGAGAACCGTTCCCAGAAAATGAGGACGTCTGGACAACTTAGTTAATAATGTTTAGAAGTAGTATAATACGAGAGTTGCATTGCTCTACGGCTGGATGTCTTTGGTGGTGGAGTGAGGGGGGAGGCGATATTATTAGGGAGCCCGATGGTAATAAAAAAAGAGGGGCGTCATCTCTCAGTTCTTCCTAGGGCTGCAAAACACCTACCAACGATCCTGTAAGTAACAGCACGCATTACGTTGTGATGGACGACAAGTGTTCTGTGGAGACAAAGTTCACAAACTTGTTAAGGCTTTTTTCTTTCTTGTTGAAGCTCCTCCCGTGTTTGTGTATTTCTACAGCTTCTCTGAACAACCGGGTGTGATAGTGCTTCTCTAAAGTCAGAATTTCCGTATCGGCGAAATTTATTACGTGGTCGGTCTGACTCGCTCGTGCTCAGCCACGGCCAATTTCTCCACCTGTCACAACCTGCAATGTCGCTTATGTTCTTTGATCCTGGTGTTAACTGATCGTCCAGTCATTCCGATATAAACGTTTCCACATGTGCAAGGTATGCGGTATATTCCCGACACTGCAAGTGGGTCCCTTCTCTACTCTGCCGATCTAAGACACACTTTGATCTTCCTTCTTGGTTTAAATTTACCATTGAAGTAGAAAAGGACAAAAAAACTACCATTTCTAGATGTGCTGCGCACAACTGATACCGAAAACGTTGGACGTAGTGTGTACCGAAAACCGACACACACTGACCTATACCTGCCCAAACTATCAATCGACCACCCGTGCCCCAAGTAATGAGGCATGGTTAATACGCTCGTAACGCTTGTAGGACGAATATTTGAGCCGCAGTACCTCAGATACGAAATGCAACACCTGGAAACAGTTTAGAAGTGTAACAGAGCCGAACACTCGGCGAAGTAAGAAAAAGAAATGTCGCGTACGGCCTTTCAGCCATACATTCCCAGAGTGACAGACAGAATCGGCCGTATCTTGCTCAAACACGGCATAAAGACGATTTTCAAACCAACAAGGAAGATCAAAGAATGTCTTAGATCGGCAAAGGAGCAAACGGAACCGCTGGCGCTGTCGGGAATATACCGCATACCATGCACTTGCGGAAAAGTTTATGTCGGAATGATTGGACGATCAATACAGTATTAGTGGGTGCTGCTTGATACTGTGTAGTAGATAATATACAGCGTAGTCCATTGATAGTAGCCGGGCCAAATATCTCACGAAATAATCATCAGGCGAAAAAACTACAAAGAACGAAACTCGTCTAGCTTGAAGAGGGAAACCAGATGGCGCTATGGTTGGCCCGCTAGATGGCACTGCCATAGGTCAAACGGATATAAACTGCGTTTTTTCAAATAGGAACCCCCATTTTCTGTTACATATTCATGGAGTACGTAAAGAAATATGAATGTTTTAGTTGGACCACTTGCTTTGTGATAGATGGCGCTGTAATAGTCACAAACGTATAAGTACGTGGTATCACTTAACATGTCGCCAGTGCGGACGGTATTTCCTTCGTATTAGAATGGACCGTTTACCAATTTCGGTTAAGGTTGATATCGTGTTGATGTATGGCTATTGTGATCAAAATGCCCAACGGCCGTGTGCTATGTATGCTGCTCGGTATCCTGGACGACATCATCCAAGTGATCGGACCGTTCGTCGGATAGTTACGTTATTTAAGGAAACAGAAAGTGTTCAGCCACATGTGAAACGTTAACCACGGCCTGCAACCAATGATGATGCCCAGGCAGGTGTTTTAGCTGCTGTCGTGGTTAATCCGCACATCAATATCAGACAAACTGCGCGAGAATCGGGAATCTCAAAAACGTCGGTGTTGAAAATGCTACATCGACATCGATTGCACCTATACCATATTTCTGTGCACCAGTAATGGCATGGCGACAACTTTGAACGTCGTGTACAGTTCTGCCACTTGGCACAAGAGAAATTACGGGACGATGACAGATATTTTGCACGCGTTCTATTTAGCGACGAAGCGTCATTCACCAACCGCGGTAACGTAAACCGGCATGATATGCCTATTGGGCAATTGAAAATCGACGATGGCTGTGACAAGTGGAACATCAGCGACGTTGTTGGGTTAATGTATGGTGCAGCATTATGGGAGGAAGGATAATGGGCCGCCATTGTATCGATGGCAATCTAAATGGTGCAATGTATGCTGATTTCCTACGCAATGTTCAACCGATATTACTACCATATGTTTCACTGCATTAGAGAATGGCGATGTACTTCCAACATGATGGATGTCCAGCACATAGCTCGCGTGTGGTTGAAGCGGTATTGAATAGCATATTTCATTACAGGTGGATTAGTAGTCGAAGCACCGTACCATGGCCCGCACATTCACCGGATCTGACGTCCCCGGATTTGTTTCTGTGGGGAAAGTTGAAGGGGATTTGCTATCGTGATTCACCGACAACTCCTGACAACATGCGTCAGCGCATTGTTAATGCATGTGCGAACATTACGGAAGGCGAACTACTCGCTGTAGAGAGGAATGACGTTACACATATTGCCAAATGCATTAAGGTTGACGGACTGCATTTTGAGCATTTATTGCATTAATGTGGTATTTACAGGTAATCACGCTGTAACAGCATGCGTTCTCAGAAATGATAACTTCACAAAGGTACATGTATCACACTGGAACAATCGAAATAAAATATACCTACGTCCTGTATTTTAATTTAAAAAACCTACCTGTTACCAAATGTTCGTCTAAAATTGTGAGCCATATGTTTGTGACTACTACAGCGCCATCTATAACAAAGCGAAAAAAGTGGTCCATATAAAACATTCATATTTCTTTACGTAATACACGAATACGTAATAAAAAATGAGAGTTCTGATTAAAAAAAAACGCATTTAATATGTGTTTGACCTAAGGCAACTCCATATAGCGGGCGAACCATAGCACCATCTGGTTTCCCACTTCAAGCTCGACAAGTTTCGTTCTTTGTAGTTCTTCCGTTGGACGCTTATTTCGTGAGGTATTTGACCCAGTCACGATCAGTGGACCGCCCTGTATATAGGTTGATCTCTGCAAAGGGAAATGTTATGAGCACGCGAGGTCGGTTGTAGACAAGGCGAATGGTCAACTTCAGTCGATTTCGAGAATTCTAGGAAAATGTCGTTCGTCTATATAGCAGATCGCTTATAGGACATTGGGTTGACCCTTTCTTGAGTACTGCTCGATTGTTTCGGATCTCCAGCATGTTGGATTCAAGTAACACATCGAAACAATTAAGAGGCATGTTGCCAGATTATTGAGAAAATTCAGAATAGCGGTTTTTGCGACGTAGTGTAGAACAACCCTACTGCCATCCAAATATATCCTGCTTAAGGGACACGAAAACAGGATTAGAGAAATGAAGATTCATACTGAAACGATCTGAAAAGTCGTTTCTCTCTCGCTCTCTTTGGGAGATGGAGGGAAAAATGAATGACTGGCGGTAATACGACGATGCACCATATCGTGGCTTGTAGGGTATGTATGTATGTGAAAGAAAAATCTTTCTTATGTTCTTATTTTATTACTATAGTCATTGGTCCATATGTAGGTGGAGGACAACGAAATATTTAGCATTTGGCGTAGGTAGATGCTGAATGAAATGTCAAAGATATCGCGGTAATGAACAATGTCATTGTTTTTATAATCGCCACCCCACTCGTTTATTGTGTCCATAACACTCTCTCAAATGTTTCGTAATATTATAAAACGAAGTGCCCTTTCTTCAACTTTTTCAACGTACTCTGTCTGTTCTGTCTGGTAATAATCCCATAAGTCCAGAACAGACGGGCAAACATAGTGTAGGCAGCCCTTGAGTACTTCTGTAGCATATTGGTGTGTTCTCCCAGTACAACACAGTAGAAAAACCTTCGAATTTATCTGATTTTTCTTATAACCAAAACACAATAATGTAACTCTGCATATATAAAGATCACTCAGTGAGAGGTGAAAATGTAAACGTAAGTAAACTGAATGACTGACGTCAAGTTCCGTCTAAGGCGACCAAAACCTGACATTTTGAAGTAGGAAAAATTTAAGAAATAATATTGTTGTGTAAAGCTGTTTTCGTTATTTCTGCGCAATTGCAGAGAACCAACATACGGTACTGTAACCTAAGTGTCACCTACTAGCAGAAATATTCTACGTCCCTCACTGACAAACTCTGTCAGTGTTAGCCTCAGTGTACAAAATTATAATCCCAGATCACTTTACTCAATAAAATCGCAAGTTCTGTCGAACTGATAGCAGAAAGTAATCAGAGTCCTGGCTATTTATAAATTATTCAGAAGTCCACAGTGTACTCATGGGAAATAATGCTACGTGTCGCCAGTGACGACAAAGAAATGTCTGTCTCCCAAAACGTATGAGGCTGGGATACTGCTCAGATAGCACAGATGTTGCCTCAATAAATCCAGTTTCCTACGATTAACTAAAAAATTTAATGAACAATCTCACCTTTTTCTCGCGGTATTGAGGTAATGTAAGAGCACACATACTTTCGTGGTCATGTTCCCTGGAAATGAGGAAGAGAAAGAAGACGACTACCCTGTCTGAACATGCCAGATTTCAGACAAGATAAGAATGTGCATACTCAGGCATTCATGCATGACGTAAAAAAATTCGGGGAATCCATTCTGCACAACTCATATGAAGTTAGGGTATAAAAGTCGGAAGACTTGTTTAGAGGCTTTTAGTCGATGTTGCACAATCAGAGACGTCACCACTGCAGGAAATACTATGCTTGCGAAATTGAATTCTGCTACCGTAAATTAAATAAAAAAGAGGTTATAAGCTGATTTTAACGTTTCTAGTTGTTATGAATGATATGTTTAATTTGATTTTTGTAACGAATAATAGTGTAATATAAAATAAGGTGAATTCAGTGAAAAAGTATACTTTTTCTTACTGCTCCTATAGTCGCTCATCTATGCTTAATTTTACAAGAATGGGAATAGTTGCCGATGTCGTGGTGTTAGCATTGGCATATGCATGGGTCGTTGGCCGAGGAGGCCAATCGTTAGGAGTGTTCGGCGAACTGTGCATTCAGACACACATTCCCTCCACCCATAATTAAAGTCTGATATTAGTTTGGTAACAGTTCGCCACCTGTCCTGTTTTACCAGTCTTCCCAACCTACAACGTCGGATATGGGTAATGAGGGGTGGTCGCCCAACCCCACGACCTCTGGACGTGGTTTCACCTTGGTTTCGTTGAGTGTTGAAGACTCACCACCCGACAAGTCGTGCAGTTTTACCTAAATGTTCGTGCCGAGCCTCAGATAGATCGCACGTCTTCCCCATTCTACACGTGGACTGCACGGTCACTGGTACTAAATGTACCGTCCGACTAGCAGTCATTCCTTGGCAGATGACGCAGCTATCGCTTGGATGATTTTACGTCGATAGCAGGTCGGTGGTCATAATGTTATGACTAATAAGTATATTTATGCATGGATCTGTTCCACTCATGGAAAACTCCTGTCGCGGGGTTTTCTTCTGGTAAAATGTTGATATTAGTGTTTCTTTAATTCTCATGTAGAAATATTTTCCATGTTTGACAAGCCAATGTCGATTCATTATCTGACGGCAAGGCTGCAAGTTTACCAACTGCAGCCATATAATGATTTACAATTCTTTTAATGATTGGACGTGCTGCTGTAGACTTTGTTGCATATTGTTTGTTACACATTATTTGCTTAATTTCATTAATGATCATAACCCTTTTCTGTATGGGATGGAATAAGTAATTTGGCAATATCTTTCTTCGGTTGAACTTCCATATGACACTGGTCAAATATCAGTAATATCTGTTTTTTTCCTTTCGAATACATGTACACTGTAGACGATGTATACATTAACAGTAATTATTTTAATCCTGCCTCTTTCAGAAAGTCAATGGTTGGACACGCTACAGTCTTATCATCACCTTCATTTTCACTGCTCTAACTGGACAATTTTGTGAAGGTGTACTATCAGTGGATGCTTTCTTTGTCTTAAGAAACTTTACTTGTACGCCCTTGTAGTATTAGCCGTGCTCTACCTTTGTTTTCACTACATCAGCTACAATATTTTGGCCATTGGTGCTAAGAAACCATTTGCATGAAGAGAAGTCGATCACTGCATCCTTCTCCCTTAGGAAATCAAAACCAAAACTGCATTCTACTACTAACCCACTTACTATTGCTAATGGGCATTTTATAACTTGACTTCATATTTCAACTTCCACCAGTGTTTCTATGTTGTCATTTCTTGGCTTAACCCCATTAGCTCCAATAATCTTACAAATTTGTACAGGAAACATAGGTACTTTAGCAACCTCATGACTCTTACAAAATACGTTGGATGAAATAACATTTACCGTAGCATCCACGTCTAAAACAATTCCACTTGAGACTTTCCCTGCGATAGCACAGATAGTAGCTTGAACAATCTCTTCCCTTTGATCATAGTATTTGTAATTCTCTCATGTCTATCTCATCATTACAGCCTGATAGATTTATGGATTACTTACATTGTCTAGAGATACAATTTTATTTTGTGAATTATTTTACGTGGACAGGTATAAAGGCCTACCTGAACAATGTATTTCCTTTTCTGATAAAAAGAGACTCTCATACTGTAAAGCTTAAAATATTGATAACTCCGGAAATATCGCTTTAAATTATTATATTTTTTATCTTGTTACCTTATTTTGTCTCGTTGCTTGTTATCTGTTCTTCTCCTAGACTTTATTTGTACATATGGTTATAATCACGTAAGTTAATTTAGATAATAGTAATTATCATCGAACACATTATTTGCATATTAACCATTGAATTTCCTGACTCTAATGGTAAACTGTAAATGAGTGGATGACATCGTTACTCAGATGGCCGAAACCGGGGAAGTTCGGCGGCCAGCCAGGTGCAAATCTTATTTCATTCGACGCCACATTGGGCGACTTGCGCGCCGGTGGTGATGAGGATGTAATGATAGTGAGGACAATGCAACACCCAGTTCCCGAGCTGAGAAAATCTCCAACCCGGCCTGAAATCGAACCGGGGCCACTTTCGTGGGAGTCGAGCACGTTACCACCCAGCAAAGCATGCGGATACACTAATGGTGTATGTGCATCTATAACAGTCCATCCTTTTAAAGAGTCAGTGAGTTTGTTTCATTATCAGAACTAGCCAGCTTGGGTGACATCTGCTTGTCTACCATTACACCTGTCTCATTAAGACAACTAATAATTACAGTAATTATGTAGAAACAGCTTGTTACTGTAATCATAAAGTCCGATGCAACAGTGCAAATAACATTGGCACGCATCAGATAATTAAAATACATGGTCACAGGTCGATTAACCGAGACAACAACTTCTAAAACACAATATTTATCTGGACCGTCTCTGTAACATTTCGTTACAACTGCATCCACACTACCTCATGGCCAACGTTTCAAGGAACAATGCAGTTAAACTTAATCGTTTGTATGCGATGCTGTGGCATGGGTATCTTCCAGCTTAATAATAGTTACGACACGACTCTGGGTCCACAGACCGTTTTCCAAAGTACGGTTTTCTACTGGAGTTTCTTGCATGTTGTGATTACTGTGCGTGGTTGTTTGATTGCATTATTTAGTTTCGCTATTCCACCGATTGTTGTTGTTGTTATAATACTGTATGTATGTGGGTTCCTAAGGGACCAAACTGCTGAGGTCATCGGTCATTAGACGTACACACAACTTAAACTAACTATGTTAAGAGCAACACACAAACCCATGCCCGAGGGAGGACTCGAACCTCCTGCGGGAGGGGCCGCGCAAGCAGTGACATGGCGCCTCTAACCGCGCGCCCACTCCGCGCGGCGTTGTTATAGTTGGACCACTACCCACTGCTATTACCATAGTAACCAGGACGATACCTGTTACCATTTCTTCTGTTTTTAATAAATTTTTTTGGACTGTGAGCAACCTGCTGCACATTACACACGAGTGGTGATCCCTGGTGTGTCATTCAATTTACGTCACTGTCTCTTGTTCCACTATGATTGTATGTTTGTACGAGTGGCAGAGAGGACTGTACTGTGTCATTGTTCTGATTGTTATTCAGTTACGAATCTTGATGTTAAGGCCAAGTGAGTCTAATAGAGACAGGAAATGTTTGTGATTGTTATCTGGCATATGGACTGATTTCGTCTATAGGTTTTTGGAAATTTTGGTTTTGGTATTGGCAGAACGTCCATAAATGATCTGGTTTCCTTCTAATAACGTCTTACTCGAGTACTTCTCGAAATACTTGCCTACGTTTCCTTACTTACTGTTCAAGGGTTTAGTATTACAGACCTCCTTATGGTGACTTTCTCGAACACAGCCGCGCCAGTCTTTCGATAAGAACACATATCTGCATCTAGATGACTGCTCTGAAAATCATACTTAAGTGCCTGGAATAATATTCATCGGACCACCTTCACATTAATTGTTTGTTATTCCAGCCTCAAACAGCGCTCAGAAAAAAGAACATTTATATATCTCATCGCGAAGTCCAATGTCCCTTATTTTATTATGACAATCGTTTCTCCTTGAGTACATCGGCGTCAACAACATAAATTTGCATTCGAAGGAGAAAGTTGGTGATTGAAATTTCGTGCGAACACCCGGTCGCAGCGTAAACCGCCTTTACCACAATGATTTCCACTCCAATTCCTGTATCATGTCCGTAAAACCCTCTCTTCTATTTCTTGATGATATAAAACGTGCTGCCCTTCTTGGAACTTTCTCGTTGTACTCCGTCAGTCCCATCTGGTAAAGATCCAACAAAGCGCAGCAGTACTCAAAAAGAGACAGACGAGTATACTATAGGCAGTCTCTTTAGTAGATCTGTGTCACCTCCTAATTGTTCTGCCAACAAAACGCACTCTTTGGCCGCCTTCTCCACAACATTTTCTTTCCAACGGAGGTTGTTGAAAATTCCAGAACGCTGTGTTTAGTAACTCTGCCTTAGCATCAGTGTCATCGATAGTATCTCCCGTGCTATCGTGCAGAGAAGGCACCGACTGTGTCTTTCAGCTTGCATACTTTACAAACGAATAGAATTTCTTTGGATTTTCTGTCAGGTTTTGAGACAAAATGTCATTCTGGAAACTAATATAAGCACCTTTCATTGAAGCCCTTGCCAAATTTCGAGTTTCTGTGAAAGATCGCATATCGCGGGGATTTTGTGTTCGTTTAAATTTGGTATGCTGTTTTCGCTGTTTCTGCAACAGTGTTGTGACCTGTTTTGTGTACCATCGTGGCTCAGCTCCGTTGTCTGTTAGTTTATTTGGTATAAATCTTTCAATTGCTGTCGGTATTACTTCTTTGAATTGAAACATTTCTGGTCTGTGCTTACATTGTTAGTTTGGAGGGAGTGGATAGTTTTTTTGGATATATATATATATATATATATATATATATATATATATATATATATATATATATATATATATATATATGTTGTTGTTGTAGTCTTCAGTCCTGAGACTGGTTTGATGCAGCTCTCCATGCTACTCTATCCTGTGCAAGCTTCTTCATCTCCCAGTACCTACTGCAACCTACATCCTTCTGAATCTGCTTAGTGTACTCATCTCTCGGTCTCCCTCTACGATTTTTACCCTCCACACTGCCCTCCAATGCTAAATTTGTGATCCCTTGATGCCTCAAAACATGTCCTACCAACCGATCCCTTCTTCTAGTCAAGTTGTGCCACAAACTTCTCTTCTCCCCAATCCTATCCAAACTAGTTATCGTCCATGTTTCACTTCCATATATATATATATATATATATATATTGATTTTGGTGGAGTTGGGAATTACGTTATTCAGTCTCGCTACAACAATCCTGTGTTCACTATCCCTTTATCCATTTTGATGCCCGTAATTAGCTCAGGACTATATGCTGCTAAGTGGTAATGTGTGTTTTCATAACTGTTTACTGTTCGAGTGGGCTCATAACTAATTGCTTGAAATAATTTTCAGGGAATGCGTTTAGCACAATTTCGGATGATGTTTAATCGTACCTCCGGATTTAAATACGTTCGCCAGCATATATATACGTAAATCGAAGTCACCTTCAACTATAATTGTATGAGCCAGATACGTTTTTGAAACCAGATTCAAGTTTTCATTGAAGCTTCTAGCGATTAAATGTCCTGAATTGGGAGGTCGGTAGAAGGATCCAATTATTATTTTATTCCAGTTATCGAGAATGGCCTCTATCCATACTAGCTTAGAAGGACGATCTGTTTCAATTTCGCTACAAAATAAACTACTTCTAACAGCAACAAACACGTCACCGAGCACCGTTAGTGCTTCGCAAACTTACCTTCGGCTTTAGCCAGCTTTCAATGCTTATAACGAATTCAACATCAGTGCTTTTTTATTAACGTTTGAAGCTCTGATACTTCCTCATCACAGCTACGACAATTTACAACTGTTATACCGATGATTTCCTCCTGTGTTCGGCTTGCACCCTCTGAGACTGAAGTCCTTTTTGTGTTTCCTCAAGACCTACTAACCCAAAAATCCTTCCAATTCACACCGCACAGCCCTCGCTAACCGTGTGGCCGCCACCTGCGTGTAATGGAATCCTGACATATGAAACGGAGCCCGAAACCCCACCACATATGGCGCAAGTTGAGGAGTCTGCAGCTTACAACCGCAGAAACGTCTGAGCCTCTGAGTCAGACACTCCACTCGACTTTGTACCCGAGGTCCGCAACTGGTCCTGTCGATTTTGCTGCAGGATGTGATCTTCTTGCTCATCTATAAAATTAATTATCTTATTATCTAGTTTACGAACAGATTTATTTTTATTTTTACTTGTTCGTCAGACGTGTTATTGCGTGAGGAATGAAATGATGTGATCCGCAGTTTTCAATGTTGTAATTGCAGTGGCTAATGTGCTTTTCTGTGCTGTCAACATTTGACACATAGGTTGACACAGCATTTTGTTGTAACATTAAATTTTCATGTAGTGGTACTACCGTTAGCTTATTTGACATCTCATTAGTAATTCATCATGTTTAGAAGACATTTGACATGAAAATTGAGTTAATAAGCGACTTGAGAGCTCATTTTACATTTGTTGAAAACATATCTTTAATATTTCTTGTCAACTACGATATATTGTCGAATTTTAATCTACCATAGTACTGACTATTGGATTAACTACTTCCCTTTCAGTACACGATTCATCTTCGTGAGGTGAAGTGTCAACATTCTCACTGGCCGGTTTAGCGAATTTGCTATCACCATCATTCCGCTATATTTCATTTCGTATTTTTGTTGCCATTTTTTTTGGCTCTTCCAATTTTTACCACATTTTTTCACATGTGTAAAATCACGGCTTTAACAGTTAATGGTTACTTTACCAGCATTACTACTCCATGTGCAGACAGTAGAGAATATATGATGTTTTTCTTTTACACGACATCGTATCTTATGTTATTTTTAAAATTTAGTTTTTTCTGGTAAATATGTACTCAGCTATAGTTGTTCCATAATTTCAGTGGCACTATGTGATCAAAAGTGTCCGGACACCCCGAAAAACATACGTTTTTCATGTTATGTGTATTGCACTGCCACCTACTGCCAGGTACTCCATAGCAGCGACCTCAGTACTCATTAGAAATTGTGAGAGAACAAAATGGGGCCCTCTGAGGAACTCAAGGACTTCGAACGTGGTCCGGTGATTGGTTGTCACGTGTGCCATACGTTTGTACGCGAGATTTCCACACTCCTGAACATCCCTAGGTCCATTGTTTCCCATGTGATAGTGAAGTGGAAAGGTGAAGGGCCACGTACAGCACAAAATCGTACACCCCGACATAGTCTGTTGACTGACAGTGACCGCCGACAGCTGAAGATGGTCGTAATATGTAATAGGCAGACATCTATCCAGACCATCAGACAGGAATTCTAAACTGCATCAGGATCCGCTGCAAGCACTATAACCGATAGGCGGGATGTGAGAAAACTTGCATTTCATCGTTGAACGGCTGCTCATAAGCCATCACGCCGGTAAATGCCAACGACGCCACGCTTGGACGATTAAACAGTGGAAATACGTTGTGTTGAGTGACGAATGACGGTACACAATGTGTCGATCCGATGACAGGGTGTGGGTATGGTGAATTCTCGGTGAACGTCATCTGCCAGCGTGTGTAGTGCCAACAGTAAAATTCGGAGGCGTGGTGCTATGGTGTTGTCGTGTTACTCACGGAGGGTACTTGCACCCCTTGTTATTTTGCGTGGCACTATTACAGCACATTGATGTTCTAAGCATTTTCTTGCTTGAATCTATTGTAAAGCAATTCGGGGATGGGGATTGCATCTTTCAACACGGCCGAGCACCTGTTCGTAATTACTTCCCTGTAATGGACTGGCTTGCACAGAGTCCTGACCTGAACCCTATAGAACACCTCTGGGATGTTTTGGAACGTGGACAACGTACCGGGTCTCACCGACTGACTTCTATACCTCTCCTCAGTGCAGCATTCCATGAAGAACGGGCTGCCATTCCCCAAAAAACCTTCCAGCGCCTGATTGAACATATGACTGCGAGAGTGTAAGATGTCATCAAGGCTAGGTATGGGCCAACACCATATTGAATTTCAGCATTACCGATAGATGGCGCCATAAACATGTAAATCTATTTCAGCCAGGTGTCCGGATACTTTTGATCACATAGTATACATTCTGGTTGTTCACCTCCTGTTTTATCTTTCTCCATTACTCCTTTTTTACATGAAACAAATACAAGGGAAGTTGTAACAATGTGACAACGATAAAGTTAACATACAATGTACATAAAATTTTTGCTTGCTGTCGTACGGTCGCCATTACAGTGCTTCCTTATACACGAGCTTTTATGAAGTTTATGAATATTTTGAAATCAAAGTAATATGTTTTCAAAATAAAATATGGCACTGACGATAGAAAGAGAAAAATATTGTTCTAATAATTCGAACGTTAATTAGTGCCTTTGTAATCATATGTGACTTTATCCAGAAAAATTTGGAAATTTGTGGTGAGGTCTTATGCGACCAAAGCGCTGAGATCATCGGTTCCTATGCTTACGCACTACTTAACCTAACTTAAACCAGCTTACGCAAAGGACAATACACACACCCATGCCCGATGGAGGACTCGAACCTCCGACATGTGGAGGCGCTCGGACCGTGACAAGGTGCCCCGTCCGGCTCACGTACGAGGCACAGAGGTCGTTATTGACAAGTAGAAAATCTTGCTAACGCAGGACCATGATAACATGAAGTTTCAGTGTAACAAATGACTTGCATGTTAATAACAATGTTAATCAAACTTTGTGAAGAAGATCGGTCTGCCGGCTCGACTTGTTAGAATGCAAATATGTAACGACAACCTGTTTATTTAGCTGGCTCAAAGATCGAAACACACTTCTATTGGAATTAATGGCTGTATTATTATATGAAAATATACTTAGGCTTAACTATTCTTATTATTATTAAAAAATATTTCGTTTTTTTTTTCAAAATATAAGATGAACGAAAATCTAAACTAGATGCTATTTAACTTTAAATATATATATGTTTTACTTGAAGCACAGTGATTCGATCTCTGTCATTGAAAGATTGTTACAGGATGCAAGACCATAGTTAATTTGATACATAAATTAACTTACTGAGCTGAAAAATATGAATAAAACGGAACAGCTGGAAGGAGGACAATAACCTAATACTACACTATATCAAGTCCACTATAGCTGGTCCACGGTCCGGTTGAGAAAGAAGGAGGAGAAGGTGTAACATCTCGTTAAAAATCCTTGTTTCGCCTGGCCCATGTGATAGTATCACGTGAGGGCCCCTTGCCAGTGTATGGCGAAGACCTCAATGGCGGCGATGGCGGAGAATGAGGAATTCAGAGCGACGGATCTGGCAGACGAGGTAACCTATCATTTTGGGACTGATACGGATGGAACCCATTGTCCTGTGGGATCAGGAGAGATCCTCGAAGGCTAACAGAGCAAACGCTGACAGAAAATCCTGGATATACTCTCTATTACACTAACGGCTTCCTAGGAAGGGGGATGAACTGGTAGGAGCTTAAAATCCTCAACGGCATACTAGGCGAAGGGACAACAGAAGTGTCCCCTGCAGCTTGAAAGACGGACTTAAGGGTGTAGCAGGTTCGGAAATTCCCTTCGTCGTAACTACTGCGCCACTGACCACAGTTCCCGAACCTCTCAACAAACGTGTGTTCGTTGTTGTGCGGCAACATTTCCACACCAGACGATACCACACACAGGCGTCTTCTGAAGAACGTAGCACATCACCATTAGCCTTGCAACGATCGGGGAGTTGGGAAGAGAGCAGGATCGTATCGTATGATCGTTCCTGGTGACGAACCGGCTCGTAGGTGACGAATGTTTGACCACCGCTTTGCTTGAGGAGAGGCTGTACTGCATCTCGTATGGTACCTTCGTGACTGAGCAGGCCTATTCAGGAGCCACTCTGCTCGCCCCGAAAGGGGAGACGGTTGTAAAAGGTGCCCTAGACGTAGTCAGCCTGTATATTAAACCCTGCTGGGAAGCCGCGCTCAGAAGATGTACATGTGGTCGACGGAATGATACGGTAAATCGACCAGAAAGGCGAACAGTTATTGTTTATCTTGAACTTAAAAGATTTTCGGTCAATATTGCGGCACTGTGTGAAACTATAAGACCAGACGAAGGACAAATCAAAAAACAACGAAGTGGATGATAAGCAGTTCATGAACTCCTTGTTTATGGTGTTGTCTATGCTATCACAAACGAACTTGTTCTTCACTTTGATAAACTCCCTTCTGGCATAAGCAAAACATCACTAGCCTAGGCCTCAAACTCACCAATAAACAATGCGTTTCAATTATTAGTACAAACGCCCCGATGGAGGTTCGAGTCCTCCATCAGGCATGGGTGTGTGTGTTTGTCGTTAGGATAAATTAGGTTAAGTAGTGTGTAAGCTCAGGGACTGATGACCTATCAGTTAAGTCCCATGAGATTTCACACACATTTGAACATTTGAACAAACGCCCCAACCCTCACTTGTGAAGACGATAAAAGGAAAGCCTTTTACTCCCAATCTGAAATGTATCCAACAAGAATACCCCAAGCTGACGAAAAAATTCTCTTGGGAGCCTACAACACACCAGTAGCAGGGTCTCAACACCAGGCCCAAAATAATTTGAAAAGAGGGGGTAGGAAAGCGCAGCTTTAACGGAACTCTTCTGATCACAAAATGCTCAGAGCACGACTTTGTTATCCCTAACACTATCTTCAGGCATAATTATAATTTTAAAACTTCATGGAAACATCCACAGTCAAAATACTGACACATTATGGTTTATGTAATTTTGAGCTCCAGAGCCCAACCCGATGTCATTATTACGAAATCTTTGACGAGTGCTGATGACTGCTGAATGGACCAGTGACTGATACGGGCTGTGATGATCCTACCCATTCAATTTCAGTGCAGAAAACTGAGACAACTTGTAAAATCTAAAATGAAAACAGACTTTCTTAAAGATAGCAGCAACAAAGAAAAATTCCAAAAACTCTTGAATGAGAGGCTGTCGGATAAATAATCTGAAAGCACTGAAGAACACTGGAACACTCTGAGGGCTGTATAAATGTCATCTGTTAAAGAATCAGTTGAATACTGCAAGACCAAACACCAAAAAATGGTTTGACGAAAATGAGCGAGAAATTCAGGCAGGACTAAACAAAAGAGAAAGGCACACTAACTTGGCAGAGCAATTCTGAGACAATCACCGAGAAAAGACAATATGAGGAAGCAGGTGGAAGGGCAGAGGGAAAACTCATGCTTTGAAAAACAAATGCGTGATGATGAGATCTCAAGAAATGCAATATCTGGCAGAAACTAACGACGCTCAAGCTCTCTTCTGCATGACGAAAACTATATATGGCCCAGTAACCTAAATCTAGGGATGGTGCTGCCCTCCCGAAGAATAGCTACTCCATTAACACACGACGGAAGAACGACTTCCACAAACTCTTCAATAAAACACATTTTCTACAATTCCGCAAGAACTTACAAAACCTCACCTTGGCGAAGTCTCTTTTCTACAACAAATGAAAAAGCTTTTAAACAACGGAGAAACAACAAATCTGCCGGGACAGAAGGAATCCTCGCTGAATTTATGATTTATGGACGTACCGTCCCTGAATGTATACTAATTCTCATTGTCAGACCATTCCTACTTATTTCAGGGATGCATAGCCAGCTACCATCTTCAAAAAAGGCGACAGAACCGACCGTGATAACTACTATGAAATACACTTTCTATATGCTGGAAAAATACTTGTTCGATTTATATCCAACCGCCTCTAAATGTAAAGAACAACAACATCCTCTGTAAATGATATTCATAGATTTTTTTGTGACTTTGACTCAGTCGAGAGAAATGCCTTTCGGAACATCTTACTTAAAATAGGATGTTGTGAAGTACATTAACATTCTTAGGCTACTACTCGATAACATGAATGGCACGGTTTTTGTCAACAATAGCCCTGGTGCGAATTTAGAAATCACAGTGAGTGCGAAGCCGGTTTGTGTGATAGCTCACATTTTCGTTTCAATATTTATCAGAACTATACTTCATTTTGTCGATGGGAAGCTGCCAAAGTGCTCACAAATAGAATAGAGGACTGGTAGCGGTTTATTCGTCTCAGCAGAGTACTAGCCTAGACTGAAGTAGAATCGTCATTGAACTACAATATGGAGATCATAATGTTCTCTCGCCAACTCAGATTAAGACTTAAAATGTACGCTTAATCATTTAATGACACATTAATCTAAGCCTTAACATCCATAAGACGTAGATCCTACATCCAACTACACCCATCTCTACTGCCATACCCCCAGGAATCGAAGTCCGAGGCAAAGTTCTGTAGAACATAGAACACTTCACATACTATGGCAGCCATCTTTCAGGAAATTCAGATATTGATGCTGAAATGTAATATCGCTTCAAATGTGCTAGTGCAGCTTTTGGTCATCTTCGCATCAGGGCCTTTGACAACCATAATATCAGCATTAAGGCAAAGCTGTATGTAAACCATGCTACTATTATACTATCTCTCACATAAGCTTCCGAAGCATGTACTACTTACAGGGACCACATACGATGTCTGGAAAAGTACCATCAGCGCTGCCTAAGAAGAATTCTAAGGGTAAGATGGCAAGATCGGCGCACTAAGTTTAGTGCTCTGGAAGAAGCAAACTCTAGTAACATTGAATCCACGATCATCAAGCACCAGCACTGTTGACGGGTGACGTTGCTTGGAAGCCTGAATCACGTCTACCAAAACGAAATATTGTGCACTCCCAGCGAAAGGATGGCCAAGGAAAACTTGGAAGACCACAGATATGATACAAAGATTTAGTAAAGACAACATGAAAAGATGTTAACTTCAAACTGATCATTTGAAAACTACTGCATTTAACCGTCCAGTATAGTGCTGCAGTGTTTGGGGAGCTATTCAGCGCTTCGAGAATCTGAAGCGGAAAATAGAAAGTGACAAGTGCAATGGAAGGAAATAACGATAACTCCTGAAAATAAGTAACGCTACGCAACCATTCCCATTCAGATCAAACGTGTGTCAACGATGTGGAAGAATCTGCAACTCCAGGATTGGTCTCTATAATCATTGAATACCCCAGAGAAACTGAGTTTCGGAGAAGATAATAGTACTCCTCAGCGAGTAAGAGCCATTCACACTTTATCATTTTCAGGAATATGGTACACGGTTTTTAAGCACAACGCACGCAGAGTAAAGTAAAGAAACCATCGGCAACCAGCACGCTAGCGTCATCACAGCGTCGTCAGAGCGTCGTAGCCTGGCGGACAGCTTACTTCGACCGCATGCGCGCAGCAGCCAAACACAACGCTGCTGGAACTGTGAAGTATACAGTTCCATAAAAAGATTTTTTATTTTTTTGACATAAAATGGGCTATGGCTGCTGCTTAAGCATTACATACTGTGCAAGTATAAAGAAAGAATTAAACTAAATATGACCCATCGTTAATTTTTTTCGTTAACAGAGGGTGTTGGAGTTCCGCAGTGTCTATAAGCAAGACGCCACTGGTTGCCAGCCATAAGTGTAGTAACAGAATAGCTCGCCGATCACAATTTGGATTTAAAAACGGTGATTCTATTGATTCATCTATTTAAGCATTTACTGAGCACATCACAAATATTTAAATGATGAAATGTCACCAACTGGGAATTTCCGTGACTTATCGAAGGCTTTTAATTATGTGAGTTATCTTATTCTCTCAGAGAAGTTAAGTGATTATGGAATACATATTTCGTTAAATGCCACGTTTACTTCTTATTTAAGAAACAGGATGCAGAATGGTACCGCAAGCTGTTCGAGTAACGTGGTGAGGGAAACCAACTTATCTGCATTGGGAAAAGTTACAATGGAGGTCTCACAGCGTTCGACCACTCGCTTCAAAATGGTTAAAATGGCTGTAAGCACTAAGGTCATCAGTCCCCTAAACATAGAACTACTTAAACCTAACTAAAGTACATCACACACATCCATGCCCGAGGCAGGATTCGAACCTGAGACCGTAGCACCCGCGTGGTTCCGGACTGAAGCGCCTAGAACCGCTCGGTCACAGTGGCCGACCGACCACTGGCCAACTACTCTTCATCTACATCTACACGATCACTCTGCAATTCACAGAGGGCAGGCGGTTCATACTTCTCTACCGTTCCACCGTCGAACAGCGTGCGGGAAGCCAAAAACTTAAATCTTTCCCTGCGAGCTCTGATTCTCTTATGTTATGATGATCATTTCTCCCTATGTAGTGGGGCGCCAAAATAATATATTCACTTGCTGAGGAGAAAGTCAGTGATTGAAAATTCATTTTAATGTCCTAGCACAGTGAAAAATGCCTTTGTTTTTATGACTGCCACCCCAATTCGTGTATCACATCAGTGACACTCTCCCCACTATTTCGCGATAGTACAATACGATCTACTCTTCTCTGAAATTTTGCCATGTCCTTCGTCAGTCCTGTCTGATGCGGATCCAACACGTACAGTAGCACTCCAGAAGGAGGCGGACAAGCGCAGTGCTAGCAGTCTCTTTAGTAAACCTGTGGCATTTCCTAAGCGTTCTGCCAATAAATCGCAGTCTTTGGTTTGCTTTCACCACAACATTACCTATGCACTCGTAACTGTAATCCCTTAATTCTTGAGTTTATAGCCCTTAGATTTGTGTGATTAATTGTGCAGCTGGAATTTCGCATCTTCTGTTTAACGTTCGTGTGAATGTCTTCACATTTTTCATGATTTTAAGTCGAATGCTACTTTTTGTACCATATCTTGATCAAATCTGTTTCTAATTCGTTTTGATCATCTGATGTTTTTACATAACAGTGAATGACAACATTATCTGCAAAAAATCTGAGATTGTCTCCTAAATCGGTTTTTTAGATCAGTAACCCCCCCACCCATGAACCATGGACCTTGACGTTGGTGGGGAGGCTTGCGTGTCTCAGCGATATAGATGGCCGTACCGTAGGTGCAACCACAACGGAGGGTTATCCCCTGAGAGGCCAGACAAACGTGTCGTTCCTGAAGAGGGGCAGCAGCCTTTTCAGTAAGTGCAGGGGCAACAGTATGGATGATTGACTGATCGTGCCTTGTAACACTGTGCTGTGCTGGTACTGCGAACTGCTGAAAGCAAGAGGAAACTGCAGCCGTATTTTTTCCCGACGCCATGCAGCTTTAGAGAGCTGCATCCAACCAATCTCAGCACTGAAGACCACAACAACAGCAACAGATCAGGAACAATAGAGGGCGTTTAGCACTTCCTTCGCGATAACTTTCCGTCATTTATTACGAACTGTGATCTTTCTGGTAGTAAATCACAAGTTCAGTGATGCAACTCAGACTGCATTTCACAGGCACATAATTTAATTAGATGCTCTTGTCAGGAACAATGTCAAAAGCCTTCTGGAAATCTAAAAATATGGGGTCAGTTTAACCTCCCCGGCCCATAGCATTCATAACTTCGTGAGAATAAAAAGCTAGTTGCGTTTCACCAACATGATATTTTCTGAATCCGTGTTGGGTATTTGTCAGTAAATCGTTTTATTCGATATGATTCATAACGTTGAGTATAATATATGTTCCAAAATCCTACCGTAAAACGACATTAATGGTGTGGGTCTATAATTCGGTGGATTATTCCTATTTCCTTTCTTGGGTATCTGTGCGATTTTCGGAATTTCCCAGTCTCTGGGTTTGGTTCTTTGAACGAGAGAGCAGTTTTATATGATCGCTAGGTATGGAGGTATTGTATCAGCATACTCTGAAAGTAACCTGACAGGTATACAGTCTGAACCGGAAGCTTTGCATTTCTCAAGTATTTTAAGCTCTTTCACTTCGCCAAGGTTGTCTACTTCTAAGTTACTGATCATGAGGTAGCTATTCTTGATTCGAATTCTGGAATATTAACTTCGTCTTTTTTTGTGAAGGAAGTCTGTTTTAGTGGCGTCCTCATCAGTAACACCACCATTGTTATGTCTCAGTGAAGCTATTGATTGTGTCTTGCCATGGGTGTCCTTTACATACGACCAGAATCTCTTGCTTTGCTTTATGTTAATGATACGCCACTTTATTTGAATCAGATGGCAGGATTAGTCCTATTTGCGGATGATATACGCATATTGTGAATCTGAGCATGGAGTGTGTGCATGGTAAATACTATGGGACCAAAATGCTGAAGTCATCAGTCCCTAGGCTTACACACTACGTAATCTAACTTACGCTAAGGACAACACACACCCATGCTCAAGGGATGACCCGAATCTCCGACAGGGGAGCTGCGCAACTGTGGCAAGACGCCCTAAACCGCATGGCTACCCTGCGCGGCTCTGAGCAAAGAAGATTCAACAGAAGTCAGTGAATGGTTTTATACAAATGGCTTATCTTTTAACTTTGACAAAATACAGTTCATTTAGTTTCGTTCTGTCCAAAACATCCCAACTCCTATTGCCCTAGAGTATGAATAAGAAGCAATAAGCAGAGTAGATAACTGTAAGTTATTAGGTGTGCGTACTGATGAAAACAAACTGTGAATATCATATAGTAGACTTACTAATACATTTAAGTTTGTCTGCTTTTGTCGTAAGTATAATTTCCAACTTCGCTGACATCGATGTCAGTAAGTTAACATATTGTGCTTTTGAAACTTCCTGGCAGATTAAAACTGTGTGCCGGGCCGAGAAACGAACTCGGGACCTTTTCCTTTCGCGGGCAAGTGCTCTACGAACTGAGCTACCCAAGCACGACTCACGCCTCGTACTCACAGCTTTACTATTGTGCTTTTGTCATTCATTGCTTAATATTCTGGGGTAACTCCTTGCTTAGGCAAAAGGTGTTCACTGCAAATAAGACGGTAATTAGGAGTATGTGTGAAGTTCACACAGGTACATCTTGTATGTATCTCTTTCAGTAGCTGGGAGGACGAAGCACCGGCTCATAGTACATTTATTCGCTTATGAAATTTGCTATCAACAGTGCATCTAATTTTGAGAGAGCAAAGATAATCGAACGTCTATCACTGGGAGGAAAAACGATCTGTATTATTCTTCAATGAATCGTTGGCACAAAAATAGGTGAAATATCTAGCTTTGAAGCTTTCTGACAATGTCCCCGTGGAAGTACATAGCAGAAGCGTTTTGAATTTAGATTAAAGAGGTTTCTCCTTACCAACAACTTATATACCATAGGAGAATTCTTGGATAGAAAGAGTTACACATTAGGAAACTGTAAATGATTAGAATTTGGTCATACAAGTTTACTTTTTACATATGTTTTAAGTTTTGTGTAAGCGTTCTATATTTGTTCTGTTGACACGTTCCACAGCATTAAGTAAATCGTGAATCTGATTTATGCAACAAGGAACTGACAAACTGATTAATGACCCATCATCATCGTCGTACCTTTCGCCAGTGATTTAACTCCTGTGCAACAAAAAAAGGTAAGTCTGACAAGTACATATATTTAACTATTACTAATCTCAGAAATGCGAGTTGTTTATTTTCCTTATTTATATTTTGCTCATTATTCATGCTCGTTTGTCATTGTTGCAGATCCTGCAAGCAGTTGGTGCGAAGGCAGGGTCCTTAGCTGGAAAGTCGACACGTGTGACAACTGCCTGCAAAAGAATGTACGCCTTCTTCTGCTAATGCAGTTTACCATTGAGACATTTGCTACGTTTCATTTCTACGATTACAACTCGGACACTTTATTTCTTTCAGCGCTACAGAATCTGGGAATAGGAGCAGAGAACCTGTGGTCTTGTAGCCACCTCCTCCTGATCTACCAGTGGTAGATCCGCTAGCAGCACACCCAAAAGCAGCAGAGGATCTGCAGTTGTGGAACAAGGAGAAGAAGAAGGCTGCCTTCCGAGGATGAGGATGAATTTTGTCAACCCACCTAATAATAGTGTTAAAATGGGTGCACCGACATTAAAACACGCTAAATTTTATGTTCTCGAATTGGTTGCTCTCGATTCTACATTTATAAGTCGTATAGGTAGTGGCGTGATAGATAATAGGCAAGGAGCCTAGACATTTCTTGGATGCTGATTTCACATTTTCGAGAACAAAATTCGTGTGAATAATGAACATCTTAAGATCAATGTTTCTCTAGTCTGAAGGTTTCTGTTGTTTCCCCATGCAGACAAAGAAAAACTGGTGTATCTCAATACAATACTTGCAAGTATAATACTGACCAAAACTACTAATGATTGGTATTCAACTAATGTCACTGATCAGCAGTTACGGATACTGAAACATTTTAAAACAGATATTCTGCCTGGGCGTTGAAGGAAAAGCTTCAATTACATATTAACATTAATGAAAACCAGCAGTTTTATGCGGGAGTACCGACAAAACAGTCCAAAATGACAGCAAACAAAACTGCAATAGTTAATGTTAAGTCAAACGATAATGATAGTTTAAGTGGTCTGTGCTAGTAGGTTTATATACTAAGGTGACAAATGTCATGGGATAGCGATATGCACATATACAGATGGCGGTAGTATTGCGTACAAAAGGGATAAAAGGGCAGTTCATTGACGAAGCTGTCATTTGTACTCAGATGAGTCATGTGAAAAATGATTATAGTGGCACGGCGGGAATTAATAGATTTTGAAGGCGGAATGGTAGTTGGAGCTAGACACATGGGGCACTGCATTTCGGAAGTTGTTATTGAATTTTGTATTACGAGCTTACGAGCAAAAGCGTTAAGAGTGTGCCGAGAGAACCAAATTTCAGGCATTACCTTTCACCACGGAGAATTCAATGACCGCCGGCCTTTACTTAACGACCAAGAGCAGCGGCGTTTACATAGAGTTGTCAGTACTAACAGACAAGCAACATTCGCGTGAAATAACCTCTGAAATCAACATAGGACGTACGACGAACGTGTCCGTTAGGACAGTGCGGCGAGATTTGGCTTTGATATCTATGGTAGCAGACGACTGGGAACTCGCGGTTACATTATATACGTCCCGATTTTAGATGGTAAGAACTAATGGTATTGTGGGGTCGTATCGCAAGGAGCCATGGACCCAAGCTCTCAGTAACAAGCTGTACAAGTTGGTGGCACCTCATTGATGGAGTGGGTTGTGTTTTCGTGGAATGAATTGGGTCCTCTGTTCAAAATGAACCAATCATTGTGTGTAAATGGTTATGTTTGGCTACTTGGCGACCATTTTCAGTACTTCATGGGCATCACATTCCGAAACAAAAGACAGAATTTTTACTGACGTAAATGTACCTTGTCACAGGACTACAATTGTTCTGTATTGGGTTGAATAATATTCTGGACAATTTGACGATCCAGATCATCTGATATGAATTCCATCTAAACACTTATCGGACCTAATGGAGGTCAGTTTTTGCGCAAAATACTTCACGACCAACACTTTCACAATTATTATGGACGGCTAAAGAGGCAGCATGGCTCAATATTTCAACAGAGAACTTCAAGTTACTTGTTGAGCCATCGATTTACTGCATTACGCCGGGCAAAAGGAGGTCCAACAAGATATTAGCAGGTACCTCATGACTTTTGTCATCTCAATTTATGTTGTAAATTAGAATGCACACTGTGTGCCTAAATATATTCTAATTGCAGACAATTTTATCCATTGAAGACATCCATGTTGATTAGGTCCATTATACAACTCAAGTTAGCAGTTTCAGCCATTGCCTTCATATAATATGGGAGTAAGCCAAAACCAGTTATGTGAATTGTATAATGTACGTGATCAAAATCAACGTTTATAAATAATAGGCACAGAAATTAGAATTTGTCTACGTAACGTTTTCTGCTGAGTTCAATCATGTTCACCTTTACGAAAAACAAAATGAAGACAACCCTGTAAATTTCTATGGCATCCAGTATACAGAAGATGACTGCATAGTCATAGGTGATAACACAGACATCCAAGAATTCTGTGTTGTCCCAATGCATATCACAAAACACCATCGTGAGAGACATGTAAATCTATTAATGCAGAATGTTGCTAAACACAAACACACACAAAAATGCAGAGCCGTTATGAAATACATGGATGTAGTCGCAATTGTGAATGCCAACAACGATCGTCTGTGCAAGGGAATGATGACAGAAACTCGAAACCGGATTTCCCACACACGCAGGGGGCCGCCTTAATCGTATTGGCAATCCGTGCACGACTCACAACCAAACCCAGACTACCATATTTTGACATTTCTAAGTCACAGACTGTACTCGTAAACTTTCTGTAATTCCGGTGCAGATGAGGACATTTTAACTGAAAGTTTCTTCCTGGTACCAGCAGATAAACACGATATTACAACGTCTGCATTGTTATAAAAAAGCAATGCAATGTACCCTCGACATTAATTGCTGTTATATTCTGCAGCAACAAACCTACACTGAGTTGATAAAGAGTTGGGATACCTCCTAATATCTTGTCGGGCGCTGAGCCATGCTGCCTCCAAGGCCGTCCATAATTGCGAAAGTGTCACTAGTTTAGGATTTTCTGCACAAACTGACCTGTCAATGATTATGTGCCGTAAACGTTCGATGAGATTCATTTCGGACGATTAGGTGGCCATATCATTCTCTAGAAGTGTCAACAATGTTCTTCAAACCAATCGCAAACAACTGTGGCCCACTGGTATGGAGCATTGCTACCCATCAAAATTACATGATTTCTAAGTTGCCTAACATAATCATTTCCAGTCAATGATCAGTTGAAACAGATGAGAGGATGCAGTTCATTTCACGTAAACACAGCGAACTTCATTATGGAGCCACCACCAGATTGCACAGTGCCTTGGGTCCATGGCTTCGAGGGATCTGCGCCAACTTCCAACCCTGCCATCAGCTTTTACCAACCGGAATAGGAGCTCATGTAACCATGCTGTGGTTTTCCAGTCAACTAGGATTGAACCGATACGATCAAGAGCGTAGGGGAGGAGCTGCAGACCATGTATTGTTCACAAAGGCACTCGCGTCGATCATCTGCTGCCATAACCGACTAACACCGTATTTCGCCGTACTGTTCTAACGGATACCTTTGTCGTGCATCCCACATTGATTTCTGGAGCGTATTTCAGTCGTTACTTGCATGCTATTTTGGAATCGTGTCATTATTCAGTTCATGCAACTACCAGTTCATTGCGCTGCAAATTCCTCCGCTTATGGAATGAGCGATTCTCGAACGTGTTGTTGCAAAGCAGAGGTCCCTCCCAGAAGAGTCAAGGAGACTGATGAGAGCGTGGAAACAGTGAAGATACCCGGTGGCAGCAACATGAAGTGCACATGGCTTGCACAAGGCTTCACAAGGTGACTGCCATTCCCACGTCACAGCCATTTCGCAGTGAGAGAATGCCAAGTTCACAAGACTGTTGAGCTGATACCCACACAGATGCTCAGATCGTGATGTTCCAGAGACCTCTCGCGGCATCAATAGAATTCGCTAAAAATGGATAACCGTGTCGCATACCTGGCAGCTCGTTTCCTGTACAATTCTCAGTCAACAGTGAGCTCACAGGTAAGAATTTCGCTTGCTCGACGGGGAATGTGTTCCCATTTTATTTAGTAAATATAGACTGTTCCTTCTTGCATTGATAAACATACTGTTGACGCACACATTGTTCCAAACCACTGTACCTTGTGAATGTATGGGTTTTATTTTGTCAAGTTGTGCAGTGGATTGATCCAACAAGTTTCCTTTGGCCCCTGCAAGAAACGATTTCCACCTACACTACTGCAGAAGGCAGACAGACGCTCCTAATGTACCAACAAGAACTGCTTGAAGAACATTCAGCAACAAATATCTTCCGGAGTCGTCCACTGTAAGGAAAACATATAAAAATATTCTATATTCTTATGTAACTAGTGGAATACTTGGGTACTGGAGTATTGCTAGTTAGTGTAAGAAAACATTAAACGAACGAAAAATATTATTTCTTGCAAAGAAATTCTGAGAAATCAAGTGAAACTTTTTTATATATTAATAAATTTCCGGCTTCTTTTCAGAACAATGGATTCCCTCTTATGGATAGGAATGC
Source organism: Schistocerca gregaria (assembly GCF_023897955.1). Lineage (NCBI taxonomy): Eukaryota > Metazoa > Arthropoda > Insecta > Orthoptera > Acrididae > Schistocerca > Schistocerca gregaria. The sequence goes on from NC_064923.1 coordinate 460,920,672, forward strand.
TACTATTATACAAAGTACGGAAAAGTTCTTTTCTCCCTTTTCTTTAAGAATATTATTTACTCGGCAGAATGGCTGAGAGCCGCACTTGCGCAACTTGAATAACTTTTCTAGGTACTGTCAAGGCTGTCGAGTGAGAAATGTAATGGAATGTACTGTTAGGGAGGAAAGATGGGGCTCGCATACCTTGTAGGGCACAATAAAGTGAGCAACGACGACTGTTGCCTGCGTCGCTCGCTGCTGACAAATAACACAACTACCTCTTTCTATCTGGATTGACCTACGCCAATCAGACTCTCCCTATGTCTTGATAAAGTCAAGGACTCCTATCCGCCCCTAGTCTAACTATTGGCGTGGTACACCAGTCAGATAACCAGTCCACCACAATGCAACTCAATATTCGGCCCCAGGCATTTAACTAGTAGTCTGTCCGTGTTGTCACCGCACAATAAGTGTGGCGGCCAACACAGTGAACAACGCTTAATTACGAGCGACTCAATATAGAGTATCACTCCGTTTCGCTAACTACACAGGTGCTCTCCCAGTGAAGTACTAAGGAGAGACTATGTTCCTCGCTCTTTGCGTACATGTACGAGCGCACTCTCTCTCTTTATGTGTTCCCGCTCCAGGAGTGACAACGGAACGGCCCCCCTCCACGCAAAAAAGTGAAAGGGTATATCCTTCGCTCTCTTCCCTCACTCCTCTGGCTCTTTGCAACAGAAATATTCCGCCAATCAGCGTTGCTCTTTTAAACAGGAGTATGACGTTTCGTTTAAGTCGACCAATGGGGAAATACGTACCATCTCCGTTAAGCGTATACTGTCTTCCTGTGACAACTCCGTAACTATGCAGTCGGTCCGTCCTCACAATGTAGCGGAATTTGCTTTCAAGTCGAACACGGGCGTTGTTATCCCTTGGCTCTGGCAAAAGCTGTCCTCTCTCTAGGTGGTTGCCCCGGCCGAAGTAGGTGTGTGTTGACTCACCCCTCTGAAGGGACGGGCTTCCCAGTGGGCTGGTTGCCTCTTTAGAACGAAACCTTCTGTGGCCATTATGTTGTGCACGCCAACCTCGAATTTTTCAGCCTTGGTGCGCATATCGCTTGCATGATGTCATACAAAATTGACTCTACCTTACCGAATTTGGGTTCGAATGAAGTGTCTTGATATGCAAAATACGATTGTGACGACAGAATATGTAAGGAACGAAGGTCAGGCGACCACGCCACCTTACATATCCTCCCTCCCCCTTCCCTTGTGACAAAGTTTTTGTCTGGGGTTTGTCAACGCCGAGGAAAACATTGACAAAGTCAGGCAAAAATTTTTCTTTTAGATTTTCCAACAAACTTAATCAACCATTCTTAAGAATTGGGCAAACATTGACTTTACATAGGTTGATTTTCCTTGTTGTTGCCATTACGTGTCTCTGTTTTTCTTTTTCATTTCCGAAAGTTGCTTTTAGCATATTAATTATTCTAAACTCGTTTGTGTACAGTGTGTCATGTCTTAGTGTGGTTATTTCTTTCCTTTAGTTAAGGTTTGCATGAATGTTAAGAAAAGCTTTGTTGTATCATTTTGTTTCGTTTATTTATTTCTTTTGTGTGTCATTGGTTTTTTTAACCTTTATCTTAATTCTATCCTCGGTACTAACGTTATGATTGCAACAAAAATATATTTATGAACATTCTTTACAGAAGGAAAATACTACATAATTCTTTTTATAATAAGCGATTGTATGACTATCCTAATTTATTTTCTTTCTTAAAAATTTTGGAGGTATCTATAAATTAGGAACTGTACATATTTAATAAAACAAATACTTTTACAAGTAGAAATAAAGTTAGTATTATTTACATATATTTAATTTTTATAATCTACACTGGTTATATTTATTCTGTCCATTTCCTTGTTTGACGATCCCCATGGAAGTGCTGGATGGTGGCGACTCACTCATATGGTTGTCACAAGTCATGTGAGGAGCACTCTAGCATGCAATGCAGATCTTATTTGTTGACGTCATCATGAAGTGTTTTTTTTCTTAACTGCCGATGATGACTAGGGTTTATGATATAAGGTGATGTCTTGGTACTCCTTTGCTGTCACGCCTGAAGCAGTATGGCTGTTGGATTATTGTAGTAATTTGGTAATTACCGTAGATCGTCATCTAATATATGTACCGTGACGTCTTGGTACTTCACATGCGGTTCTGTATGCGAATTTGGTGATGTGGTAGGGAGAATGAAGTTCATTTTGCTGAATCCATTTCTTGATAATGTTTGTTGGTACCGATTAATATTCCATTTGCCATTCGTTTGTATTTGTTTGACTATTCAAGGTTTATTTTTAGAGAGGTGCTTGTAGTAGTTTCCATCTCTTGAAGTTCATGGAAAGATGTTTGCAACAATTTTCTTTGTAGGATAGGACAGAAATGTATCTTGTTGTCTTCTGCCCTTCTTCGTCTTGCATCTGTTGTTATTCTCTTCTTTCTTGCATTCTTCAGTTCTTCTTTGGCTAGGAATATGTGAATTTTAATGTAGGAGATATATAGGATTTGTAGGATCTTAATGTCTTTCCAAATTTAAGTTGATGAGTTTCTTTCTTGTACCTTCTTTGTAGTCTCGTCGTATCATGAATCTCCCCGCACTTGTCCATGAAGTAGCAGTATCGTGACATATGACATGCCCATTCTGCGTGTTGTTCTTCTGAAGTCCAAACCGGTTACAACCTGCATTTCCAGTGTGCTGTTGGTCTTCATGTTGTTTTTATTGCCCTAAGCGCTTTCTCAACATGTCTGTACCCTCTCAGTCGCTATATCGTGTTGAGGGAGCTGGCGATTGACGTCGGTGGTGATGTCCCTCCGACACTTAGAAATATTTTCAATTTTTGTTTTACATATATTTGTTATTGTTTTTTACAAAAAAACTCTGATTTTATATAATGCTCATAGTGGCAAAAATTATTAGATTGACATATTTCTTTATTCTAGTTATTCATCCTTTTATGGGTTGTGTGTCATTTCTTGTTTGTGTGCATGTTGCAGGATACTGAATACTACCAGAAATTGTTAGCTTGTTTTGTGTTCCTTTTTTGTGATGTTCTGTTGATCTATTAATTTTTCTTTTTAGTGGTTAGTACAAGATAGGGTGTTTCGTTTGCCCCTCTGTCTCTTATCCTTTCTTCTCCTCTACCGTTCCTTTCATTCACATCCTTTTAAATGACTCATATGGTTTTTGGGTCCGTTAGCTCTATGGCATTTTCGTGAGCGATCCTGGAAATTATCATTTGCCCTAGACTGTAAAAAATTTACCAAATATATTTATTAATAAGTTCATCAAGGATGCATGCGAACCACTGTACAGTATCATCATTACATTTAAAAAATATTGTCGTGTACTATGTAATTTTTTCTAATTTCTGTGTTTGTTTAGCCAGTAAGTTTTTGTTTAATCTTGAGGAGGGTCTGATCTTGGTTGTTCTTCACATAAATTTTTAAAGCATTTGTGATAAAATTTTCAAATGGTACGTTTTTTAGGTAATTGATAGATCGTTCTTCATCTCCAATGTTGATTTTCTGGTCCTCTCCCATTCTCTGCGGTGAACGAGACAATTCATCAGCCAGAATATTTTCAGGTCCTGGTATGCATGTTATTGAAAAGTCATACTCCTGCAATACTTGCATCCATCTTGTCAAACGTCCGTGGGTTAATTTGGAAGAGATTAAAGACTCTAATGCTTTATAGTCTGTGTATACTTGTGTTTTTCTGCCAAAGAGAAAATGTCGAAATTTTTGAAATGCCCATACTATGGCTAGAGCTTCTGACTCTGTTATAGGTTAATTCTTTTCTGCTTTCGATAGTACTCTACTTGCAAAGGCTATTGTTTTATGTATTATCTAACCGTTTTCTTCACTTTGTTCAAATAGTACCGCTCCCAGCCCGGTCTTTGCACTATCAGTAACTAGACAGAACTCCTGATTGTAATCTGGGTATGATAAAATCGGAGTATTATTCAATGCCTATTTCAACTTACGAAATTCTTCATCTACCTGTTTATCCCATTTCCAGGTTGTGTTTTCACCTGCAAGTCCACATAGTCTAGGTGCTGCAAGAGAGTCTATCCATATAAATTTTTTGTAAAAATATATCAATCCCAAGAATCTCCTTAAATGTTTCTTGTTGCAGGGAGTAGGAATATTATGAATAGCGTCCATCTTCTTCTCGTCTGGCATTATACCTTGTGCAGATATGTTATGTCCTACAAACTTAATTTTTGATTTTCCAAAATGCGATTTGGTAATGTTAACGGTGACCCCATGTTTTTTCATAATTTGTAGGAAATTACCCAGTATATAATAATGTTCTGCCCAAGTTGCATCCGCCACAAGAACGTCGTCCACATAGCAAGCAATTTTCTGAAGTATGTTGAGATTCAGTATAGAGTTCAGACTGCGAAGAAAGGTAGCTGACGAAATTTTCAGACCAAATGGTAAACGTTTGAATTGGTAGCAACGACCAAAGACAATAAAGTTTGTGTTATCGACTTGAAGATTCCAATTCTATTTGCCAAAACCTTCCACACAAATCCCTGGAAGAAAGGATTTGTACTCCACGGAACTTCTGAATCAACTCCACCAATTTCTCTGGTATATCTGTTTCCTAAATTATAATTGTATTTATTGGTCTCGACTCGAGTACAAAACGTATGCTCCCGTCCTTCTTACTCACAATGTATAAGGGCGAATTATATGGTGACTTGGCTGGTTTAATTATGTCATCATCCAACATTTTTCTGATCTCAAGAAATGCTTGCTCTCGATAAGTATATGGTATGGAATAAGATGGAACACAAAAGGGATTATGGTCTTTGACCTCAAATTTGTATTGAAAATCTTTAATGTTACCAGTCGTTGGTGTAAATACATCCACATGTGATCTCAATATGCCTTTCAAATTTTTCCTATCCTGGAGCGAAATATTACCTATTTCCTCTATTTTATTACTAGTCTCTTGATGAATTTCTTCTATTATTTCTGGTGGGAGTGGGTCAGGGTTTTCCTCAAACTTATATCTAGAGTGTCCCTCTTCCTCTATTTCATCCTCTTCTTGACTTAAATGCAATTTTGGACTGACAGGCCGCCGTGCTCACATGGGCAGTCATTCAGTGAAGCATACTACCGAAATAGCCTAATGAGGTTGCAGGAGGCTGTCAAGACGAAGCATCACGGAAAGCTATTCGAGTATTCGTGCCTTACAACACCGCAGCACAAGATCAAGGCACAGATATTGCTTCATTTATCAAATTTTGCCTCGCTCCCTGTATCCTCACCCGACATGCAGTTACTTCTTCCTCTTTCCTAGGATGAAGAAGCAACTGCGTGGCAAGCATTTCCAGAGTGGCCGTGTTGCGATTTTCTAGATGTTTCCATCAAAGCAGACTACGAGAGTTAAGGTTACCCTCACGTTATCGATCGTTGAGAGAAATGTGTGATATTGAAGGATGAACATCTAAAGAAGGACTAACCCTAATAGGCACAGATCTGTCTCTTAGAGATGAGAGTTAAATACCTGCAAGTATACTTACCACACACATAGAAAAGTAATCCGGTATGTGACTTCTAAATTTATCTTCATTTTTACGATTTTTCTGTGATTAATGAGGTTCATTGTACTTATAGGTTTCAAGCTATTTCCCTTAAAAGCTCTTTTTATAACAGTCAGCTTTATGGTAACAGGTATCAATGGCCTTCGCGACGTTCTTGGTGCTGGGCGGCATCGACGCCATCACAGCCAACACGATGCAGATCCTGGTGGAGAGCGACAGCTCGCTGGACCCGCAGCTTTCAGCAATCGGCGTCTGCACCTGCACGGTGCTGTCCAATGCGGTCTTCTCCCTCGTGGTGGACCGACTGGGGAGGAGGCCGCTGCTGCTCTTCTCCTTAGGCGGTTGCTGCGTCGCCACTGCATCCCTCGGCGTCTACTTCTTCCTCATCGTCTACGCCAGCGAGGGCGCCACAGACGATATCTTCTGGTTGCCTCTTGCCAGTCTCATTGTGTTTTTTGTAAGTAACTAACGTTAGCCTTTCCTCATATGTGAGTGCTTTTGTTTTTATTTGGTCATTAGTAGTGATGGCGCCCTGGACTAACAACGAAGTGTGAAAGGAGTAACGGAAAATTTAACTAGTGTGCCTACCTAGCATGAGAAGACCCAATAGGAGCTAAAATTCCTGCCTTGCACGAGAAAAACGTACACAAGTGTAGTCCTCCTTGAAATATCCACGCCACAGCATTCTTTCATGGCACTAGAGAAACCATAAGTATTGTGTACAATTTCGTACCCAGTGGTAAGGACAGACGGACTTCAGAGTCGTGTAACAACTGTCGGCGTAAGGAAGCTGGACAGGAGTAGAAATGATAAGCAAAAACAGTAAACAGATATGAAACTTCCTGGAAGATTAAAACTGTGTGCCCGACCGAGTCTCGAACTCGGGACCTTTGCCTTTCGCGTGCAAGTGCTGTACCAACTGAGCTACCGAAGCACAACTCACGCCCGGTACTCACAGCTTCACTTCTGCCAGTACCTCGTCTCCTACCTTCCAAACTTTACAGAAGCTCTCCTGCAAACCTTGCAGAACTAGCACTCCTGAAAGAAAGGATATTGCGGAGACATGGCTTAGCCACAAGCCTGGGGGTTTGCAGGAGAGCTTCAGTAAAGACACAGTTTTAATCTGCCAGGAAGTTTCATATCAGCGCACACTCCGCTGCAGAGTGAAAATCTCATTCTAGTAAACAGATAATTTATTTAACTTGTATTCCTCCAAACGAACTAAGACACATTACAAGTAATGCAGCTGGAAAGAGAGTCCAGCTTTTATAATAGCCACTCGGACGAGGACCGCTTTACGAATCGTAAACAATGGTGTCGTCGCCATGAAGTTCCAAGAGCAAGTAGGCCATGTGTCTGCCACAGGTCGTCCTACATCGAGGCGGCAGGGGTACTCGTTGCCCGCAGCAGCCGGAGGCGTAGCCCAGTGGGCGCGCAACATTGGGTCTTCCAGATCCCTCGCGACCACTAGTGGCGTCAGACGGAAACTTGCAATTCCGTTGCCAATTCCGCGTCGCCCGTGGGGTGCTATTGATACGTGACACCACAAAAACAGAATGATTCAGTACGTCTACGTTTTATCAATGGGCTACATAGTAGAAATTGGAGGAAGAAGAGTAGGGTGTTTGAGATTTGCTGATGACATGGTCCTAGCCACAGGGGAAAAAGAATTACAGGATTAGGTGGACATCATTGCAACTAACGGAAAAAAATATGCAACGAAAATTAACACAAACAAAACAAAAGTATTGGCACTCGGAGGAAATAAGGAAATAGAAATCATGCTGAATGGAGAAATACTAGAACAGGTGCAAAATTTTAAGTATCTTGGAAGCAGGATAGACACCGACTGGAAGTGCACCACAGAAATTAAAACAAGGATAGCAATGGCAAAAGAGGCGTTTTATAAGAAAAGGAGAATTTTCTGCAGCGGTCTGGACAGAGAACTCAGAAAGAGACTCATAAAGTGTCTTGTATGGAGTTCTTCTATATGGCGCTGAAACATGGACTACGAGGAAAAAGGACAGAGAAAGGCTGGAGGCTTTTGAGATCTGGACAGGGCGGAAGATGGAAAGAATAAGTTGGATGGACAGAGTAAAAAATGAAGAGGTACTGAGAAGAGTGGGAGAGAAAAGACAGGTACTAGATGTAATAAAGAGAAGAAATAGAAATTGGATTGGGCATATATTAAGAAAGAATGACAGACTTATGAAAACAGTTTTAGAAGGTTATGTAGAAGGGAAAGGGAAGCGAGGAAGGAAGAGGTTCCAGATACTGGATGACGTGATGGACGGTACAACATACAGCAGCCTTAAGAAGGAAGCAATGGATCGCAGGAAATGGAGAGGCAAAGGACCTGCTAATATGGCAGATAACTGAAGATGATGACATAGTTTTCCCTTTCCTCCTGTAGCGGTGGGGTACGATACTGTGGCACGGAGGTTTCGCTAAGTACCTGGGCTGCAGGAATATACCAGCAAACGAAAGAGAATTTTTTGGAAGTGGTGACTGATACGAGAGCTATCGGAAAGTAGGCAACACTCGACCATTAGATGGAAACCACAGTGGTAATCCGTTGAAGCTTTGTATAGACGTTTTGGTCAGTGCCTCGTGATAGCGTCGCGTCGGTTTTCTTAGTTCTGAACGCAGAGTGAGCACATACAGATGCACAGAAAACTGTCTCCCGCCAAGTGTATATTTACGTCCAGAGATTTCGCCTGATTTCATGCTACGCCACATAACGTAACTGTCAAGCAGTTCCTTATTCGTTATGGTTCTTGGCCGCATCCTGCAGGAGCAATGAGGAGGCTCCTGCAGGCTCCTGCAGCGTTTTCGATGGGCAGTGATCACCCACCATAGAGACCGGACTTTGCTCCCTGTGATTTTCATCTCCGCTCAGAATTCCTGCTGACTATGAATTCAACATTTTGGCACAGACAACGATCTGCAGTCCAGCTTAGAAAATTGTCGGAAAGCACAGGGGACTGGCTTCTATTACGAGGCTATTAAAAGTTGTCACAACGCTACGACAGATGTCTAAGTTAAGTCGGAGCGGCGACTATGTACAGAAGTAGCTCGAAGATGTAGCTAGTTATTGCAACTATGTTTTCATTTTGTTCTGTGATCACAATGTCGCGACTGATCGCTCCTTACTTCCCAAATCGCTCTCGTACTTGAGAACTAACCCTCTCTGACACGGGTTTCCTCGCTTGGTACCTGTACTACACACGTATGGATCATTCGAATAGCAGTCACTGAATCAGAAATGACGGTGAGGTTAGAGAGCCTGTTTTCTCGTATGAGGTTTCGTGTACTCGGAGACTGCACTTCTACGTTGCAGTGGTTATGAGCGGCCCATGCGATAAAGTGGCGCAGCGAAAGAAGAGTAACTGAGTGATTTCAGTCGCTGCTCCAGTATCAAACAACTACGACGCTACGAATGGTACTTCAATGTTTTTCCAAAGATTGTAATTACTCGTATTATACTGCAGCTAACGCGTCGAAAATGTGGGCATAAAATCCATTACGTAAATGTCAAAGTTTCCATTCCGCGATTCCACATGATAATGGCGCAGTTGACATTGTAACAAAAGACTCTATCACTATTGTTAACACTACTCTCTGTATTCACATAAGCAGATTCCAGATTTTTTGTAGTAACATTTACAGAGCTTGTTTTCACACCAAGCACTGGCACTATCAAGAGGTAGCATATCCTTACAAATTTGGGAAATTATTGCTCTCTTGCAGTCTGAAAAATATCCATTAATAGCCGATATTCTTATCGTAATATCTGATATTCAAAGATACTGATAACTTCGCACTTTCAGTGGCACTTTACCTGCTCAGACTAATTAGTGCTCGTTACAATACTGAGGACTGCTCAAAGTAACAAATATTCAGAGTTCTATCGATACCCATAAAATACCTCAACGCCGTAAATACTGTAGCTAACAAACAATCCACTGAAATCAGCAACTTTGGGAAAGGGCACATTATTATGGCCTGGTGCGAGGGAACGAACATCTCGCATACGACGAACCTGGTCGGATGCTAACGTGTTACGGTTGTGAACATCCATGTAAAGTGACTGAAATCGTAATGTACATGGTGTTGGGCTTGCACACCATGATTATGATCACATAACTTAGAAGTCTGACGCTCTTACGCTACGTAGAGCTTGACAAGTGGCAATCGGTGCCAGATCTAACGAAGGAGCACAATACTTGTGTAGGCATAAGTTTTCACAGCAGATCGCTAAACGTACGTCCAACATTGGGCTCGGCAGACTACTCCTGCCTGCTCTCACGTTGAATGAACGACAACTTCTGTTACGATGCCAGTGAATACGGGACCAATCTAAACGTTTCGACTGGTCGTATGAAATTTTGTTACTAGGTCGATGATCGTGTCTGCATACTGTGTCTTCCATATGAGAAGTTTCTCGAAACATTCACCGTGCCACAGATGCAGGCCATTGGGGCTGTATTACATTAAAGAAACATTCACTTGTCTTCCGTGGGACCCGTGGCAGTCATCTAAGGCACCACAATAAACGTGAACTACGTGAGCATCGTTGCGGCCCACTTGCGTCCCTTCATGCTTGATGACTTCCCAGACGGCGGCAGCCGCTTGAGGCAGGATAACTTTTCTTATCAGAAAACTAGAATTGTCTTACAATGGCTCGAGGAGCATGATAGGAGGCGGATGTTGATGTCTTGGCAAGAAAATTCGGATTAGATTAAACCTAATGGAACACATCTGGGGAACTATAGGACGACAGCTGCGCACGTACAAGCCACCTCCTTGCGTGACCTGCGCCTAGATTTCTGGTGCAACAGACACACGGGAAACCTGACAAGGCTTATCAAATGCATGCCAAGCAGAATCAGTACTTTGCTGCACTTCAAAGGCAGACCAACAAGCAGCTAAGCAGGTGGTCAGAATTTTCGGGCTCATCAGAGTATACAGTGTGTCTCTAACTTTGTGGGTCCAAATGAAACACTTGATAGTAAGCCCACGACCAATTATATTGAGACAGGGAACCATTTGTTTGAAACACATATTTATTGTGTTATGGCCATACAAAGTTTACAACAATGTAGCTCATAGTTAGTGTTTAAGTGATGACTCCCAGTCTGAATACATGCATGGCAATGGAGCATGAAATTCCGCTACACTTTCTCAAAAAACCCTGGTGTCTATTGTACCAGGAGACCCCTGGAACGTAGCAAGCAGGTATTAATCCTTTTCTTGTGGTTTCATACACTAGCGCCTTGACATAACCTCAAAAGAAAAAGTCCAAGGTGTGAGGTACGACGATCGCGCTGGCCTTTTAACAGGAGGTCCTATTCCAATCCAAAAATGATGGTACTTCTTGTTCAGTTGCTCACAGATATTAACATCGAAGCAGAGTGGTGCAATGTCGTGTTGAGCCCACATCCTTTTGCATACAACAAAGGGTACAGTCCCTAAGAAGAGGGACAGCACATCTCGCCGGAACACCAGGTAAAGTGGACTAGTCGAACGAGGGACAGCAAATAGCAAGTGTAGAAGTATGAAACGGGAATTTCCCAATGGATGGTCTTAGCCCTTAGCTTAGAGCCCGTGAGACCGCGTCTGCAACTCCATCTGCTTCCTGTAACGGCTGACGAAGATTGTCAACACACAGTAACACAAGTTCCATACATCGGTGTCTCTTTCATACCCATAAGCATGTCTTTTTGTGCCTACGAACTACGATTTTAGGATGGCGTTGGTATTCTGTTATCATTTGAAGAATACTGCTGCAGAATCTCATTGAATGCTTGTCGAAACTTTCGGCGAACATGTTCTTAGGAAAACACAGTTTTTCGAATGGTTTAAGAAATTCAAAATTGGTGATTTTGACGTGAGAAACAATGAGCGAGGGAAACCATCGAAAAAGTTCAAAGACAACGAATTGCAGGTGTTATTCGATGAAGATGATACTCAGACTCAAGAGGAGCTCGCGGAACAATTGAATGTGACACAGAAAGCCATTTATCTTCTGTTGAAAGCTATAGGTAAGGTGCAGAAAGTGGGAATACGGGTTCCGCATGAACTGAATGAAAGACAGCAAACAAATCGAAAGACCACTTGTGAAATGCTGCTCGCCAGATACAAAAAAATGTTTTTTCTCCATCGAGTAGTTACAGGCGGTGAAAGATGGGTATATTTTGAGAATCCTAAGTGGCGTAAATCATAGGTGAAAACATGCAAACCATCGACATCCACTCCAAGACCAAATCGCTTTGCAAAGAAGACAATGCTCTGTGCTTGGTGGGATGAGAAGGGTGTCATATATTGTGAGCTGCTAAAACGTTGTGAAACTCTTAACACTGATCACTACCAACAGAAAATGATCGATTTAAATTGAGGATTACGTGAAAAAGGATTGGAATATGGAAAAAGGCCACACAAAGTCATATTGCTCCATGATAACGCCCCATCACACACAGCAAAACGGGTCAGGGAAACGATCGAGGCGTTCAGTTGGGAAATACCAGGGCATGCGGCTTATTCTACAGACTTGGCTCCGCCCGATTGTCACCTGTTTGATTCATTGGGACACGATCTCGCTGAATAACGCTTCAATTCGTATGAAAATTTACGAAAATCGTTTGCTGACTTCGCTTTTGGCGTATTTTGAATAAAATATTGTTTATCAGTTTCAAACAGTAGACGTGTAATTATTGCCGCCAAATTCCAGATTCATACTTCTACACCTGGTAAGGTACTATCAGGTCATCTTGGACGTGCTCATCCACATGCAGACAGGGACTCGTACTGGTAGTCACTGATGTGGGTGGCGTGGTGATTGTCCTCTCCAGAAATGACAGTTGCGACTGTCGGCAACTCATCACGGGTGAATGAGGCTTCATCCGAGAACAGTACAAACTGGACGAAGTTCAGCACTACAGCATGCGATTGATAATCTATTAACAGAAGTGAAGGCGGCTCTCAAACTCTGTTGGTCTCAGTACCTGGATTTTTTTTATGATAGGAGTCCAATACGTGTTCCAGTAGTACGACTGCCCCCCCCCTCCCGCCCCCTCCCCCGCCCCCCCCCCCCCCCCCCACCGGTAGCTGAGTGGTCAGCGCGACAGAATGTCGATACTAAGGGGGCACGGGTTTGATTCCCGGCTGGGTCGGATATTCTTTCCGCTCAGGGTCTGGGTGTTGTGTTGTCTTATTTATCATCATTTCATCCCCATTAACATGCAAGTCACCGAAGTGGCGTCAGAGGGAAAGACTTGGACCCGGCCAGCGGTCTACCCGACGGGAGGCTCTAGTCACACGACATTTTTAACTAGTACAAGTAAATTTGTGTGCAGTAAGTCTATTTGTTGGTCGGGGGTGTACGCAACAGCTGCTGCCTGTATCAGGGTAAAACAGACGACCGTAAATCTTACGAGAGTGTAGCAGAACTACATTCGTCGGTGCAAAACATCCACTGAGACTGGTTGGCATCGCTTTGAACAATTACTGTGAGCTACGTCGTCGTCATGCGGCGTACGCTGTGTATGTCTACATCACAATAATGGCGCATTTTTGACCATTGGTTCCCTACTTCAATATTATCAGTGGTGCACCCACCATCACCGGTTCCATTTTTACCCAAAAGGTTTGGGACACCCTGTAACGCAGAAAACAAATGTTGGTTGACTTTTCTACGAATCCAGTGACGCCCGGCGCCTTTCACGTTGTTGCATGCGCCTCGCAATGACGCTCTCGCTCCGAATAAACGCAACTGTGACGAAATATGCTTTACTAAATCCTACAAAAATCCTTTCTCGTCCCATGGGCAAAGGGCAGTACTCAGGTATTCTAAGGTTTTTGCAAACTCTTTCCTTCGGTAGACCACACGTCCTCAACATTTTTCATGTGCATCTTCTTCAGCTCACAAACGTCTGTTGTGCGATTACTACATTGGGCAATAGAATTACAGAATCACTTTTCGAAACCTTTTAATTTTCAACCATTGCGACGCTTAAGTTTAAAATATATCTCCAAGATTTATCATCCCTCCTATTTCTCGCGTCCTTCTGTCGCGTGTACACGGTAGAAAGGGGGTGGGCGATGGGGGGGGGGAAGGGATAAGCGACATTGTCACGTTCATAAATGAAACGGAAAAGGGTTAATTGAAGATCCCACAGTTCGGCAAAACTCTTGGAGGCACCAGTCCAACTTTAATGGAAATTTTAAAAATAAACGACTATAGAAGAAGCCTATAACGCACTCCGAGGCACCTACAGGAAGACGACTGGATTTGTACGAGTGCCAATGAGTTGCCTACTCCCAGGCACCTTGGATTAACTTTACGCTTTGTTTATGAGCACGATCAATTTTAATATTCTCACCGAAGGTTTTGCCGAAATGGTGGTCGTACAGGTACCCTTTGCCGTTTTATTGACTTATGTGTCGTCGTCGAAACACCCATGTGTCAAAGTCGAACGTCCCTGCTCTCATCGTGATCATGCCAAACGAGGACGCGAAGTAGGAGGGATGGATATCCATATATTTATTTCCTGCCATAAACCAAGTTCAAATTTCGTCGAAAGGCTTTTAATGGTCCCTAGTGGTTCCAACCTGTACACGACAGCAAACGCTATGTTCGCGCTACTCGCCAAAGGTGTCAGATCACGTATAGTGTTGATGCAGCACACAGGGTCTCTAGAGAAGCGTCGAAACGTCTGAGGACTTTAGAAGTGCCAAAGTTTGTCATTGATGCCCTTTATGACACATCTTGAGACCTTTCTGAGTGGCTGTGTCTGGAATGTTTTCCTTAGCCACCAATAAGAGCAATGTGCTGTGCGTCGCAATTCTAAACTTAAGGGTCAAAACAAATGGTGAAATGTGGGTAAGAGGGGATGTGACGATCTCCTTATCTTGTGAAACGTCCATGATGGCGTTGGGCAAAATCGCGGTGAAAAGTTTGGTGCCAGTGTGACATCATTAATCCCCCTTACACCTCACGTGAACTTCTGAGCTATACCCTTTTTTTTCGTTTCTGTTGACACCTTGCTATTTGAGGTGTCGTCAGCTCGAGGATAACGTCTCAGGATTCCACGCTTTCGCAGAATTAGAGAGAATAGTTTTACACCCTTTTGAGCCAAATTTCAAATTTATGCAAGGCAACGCATGGGAATAACCAGGCTTTGAAAAACTCATCCTTTAATTATGTTGCCCACAGTATTATGTGCTCCTTCCAATTTAAGCCACTCCAGACGCATACTCTCACATCTTCAATGCGTGTGTCTGTTTCGGGTGATTTTTTGGCAATGGATAACAGAGTCTTCCTGTCTATTCATGTACGTTGTGCGTCAACTGACACTCCCTCCAACAAGTTTCGATGCTCTGTGCCTCTTTCGGCACGTCGCTAAAATCTTCTAGGTGTAGCAACTGCTCTCAGTACATCATCATCCGCGACCAGCTTTGCTAAATTTCCGACGTTATCCACTAAAAAAACAAAAAAAAGTCGCATGACGAGGGCCACCCGTAGGGTAGGCCGCTCGCCTGGTGCAAGTCTTTCAATTTGACGTCACTTCGGCGGTGGGGATGAAATGATGATGATGAGGACAACACAACACCCAGTCCCTGAGTGGAGAAAATCTCCGACCCAGCCGGGAATCGAACCTGGGCCCTTTGGATTGACAGTCTGTCCCTCTGACAACTTTTTTTTATTTTTTATTTATTTGTTTCTTTTTTTTGCATTTTGTTCGTTATTGATAGTTGTGTTTGGTCGTTGCGGACGTCGCAAGACATCCTGTTAAAGTTCGTTGGTTGATCGTTCCACTCAGTTTTTTTTTATTATTAGTATTATTATTACGGAGGCCAACAAGCACTCTGACCGAACACGCTGAGCTACCGTGCCGGCACCACTCAGCTACCGGAGGCGGACACGTTATTCACTATGAGACTTTCTTGGCTAAATAAATGTCAACATGCATGACCCACTCACATTAATGTGACCACCTCAACTATGAGACTTTCTTGGCTAAATAAATGTCAACATGCATGACCCACTCACATTAATGTGACCCCCCCCCCCCCCCATGAACCATGGACCTTGCCATTGGTGGGGAGGCTTTCGTGCCTCAGCGATACAGATAGCCGTACCGTAGGTGCAACCACAACGGAGGGGTATCTGTTGAGAGGCCAGACAAACGTGTGGTTCCTGAAGAGGAGCAGCAGCCTTTTCAGTAGTTGCAGGGGCAACAGTCTGTGTGATTGACTGATCTGGCCTTGTAACATTAACCAAAACGGCCTTGCTCTGATGGTACTGCGAACGGCTGAAAGCAAGGGGAAACTACGGCCGTAATTTTTCCCGAGGGCATGCAGCTTTACTGTATGATTAAATGATGATGGCGTCCTCTTGGGTAAAATATTCCGGAGGTAAAATAGTCCCCCATTCGGATCTCCGGGCGGGGACTACTCAAGAGGATGTCGTTATTAGCAGAAAGAAAACTGCCGTTCTACGGATCGGAGCGTGGAATGTCAGATCCCTTAATCGGGCAGGTAGGTTAGAAAATTTAAAAAGGGAAATGGATAGGTTAAAGTTAGATATAGTGGGAATTAGTGAAGTTCGGTGGCAGGAGGAACAAGACTTCTGGTCAGGTGACTACAGGGTTATAAACACAAAATCAAATAGGGGTAATGCAGGAGTAGGTTTAATAATGAATAGGAAAATAGGAATGCGGGTAAGCTACTACAAACAGCATAGTGAACGCATTATTGTGGCCAAGATAGATACGAAGCCCACACCTACTACACTAGTACAAGTTTATATGCCAACTAGCTCTGCAGATGACGAGGAAATTGAAGAAATGTATGATGAAATAAAAGAAATTATTTAGATAGTGAAGGGAGATGAAAATTTAACAGTCATGGGTGACTGGAATTTAGTAGTAGGAAAAGGGAGAGAAGGAAACGTAATAGGTGATTATGGACTGGGGCAAAGAAATGAAAGAGGAAGCCGCCTGGTAGAATTTTGCACAGAGCACAACTTAATCATAGGTAACACTTGGTTCAAGAATCATAAAAGAAGGTTGTATACATGGAAGAATCCCGGAGATACTAAAAGGTATCAGATAGGTTATATAATGGTAAGACAGAGATATAGGAACCAGGTTTTAAATTGCAGGACATTTCCAGGGGCAGATGTGGACTCAGACCACAATCTGTTGGTTATGACCTGTAGATTAAAACTGAAGAAACTGCAAAAAGGTGGGCATTTAAGGAGATGGGACCTGGATAAACTAAAAGAACCAGAGGTTGTACAGAGTTTGAGGGAGAGCATAAGGGAGCAATTGACAGGAATGGGGAAAAGAAATACAGTAGAAGAAGAATGGATAGCTCTGAGGCATGAAGTAGTGAAGGCAGCAGAGGATCAAGTAGGTAAAAAGACGAGGGCTACTAGAAATCCTTGGGTAACGGAAGAAATATTGAATTTAATTGATGAAAGAAGAAAATATAAAAATGCATTAAATGAAGCAGGCAAAAAGGAATACAGACGTCTCAAAAATGAGATCGACAGGAAGTGCAAGATGGCTAAGCAGGGATGGCTAGAGGACAAATGTAAGGACGTAGAGGCTTATCTCACTAGGGGTAAGATAGATACAGCCTACAGGAAAATTAAAGAGACCTTTGGAGAAAAGAGAACCACTGGTATGAACATCAAGAGTTCAGATGGAAACCCAGTTCTAAGCAAAGAAGGGAAAGCAGAAAGGTGGAAGGAGTATATAGAGGGTCTACACAAGGGCGATGTACTAGAGGACAATACTACAGAAATGGAAGAGGATGTAGATGAAGATGAAATGGGAGATACGATACTGCGTGAAGAGTTTGACAGAGCACTGAAAGACCTGAGTCGAAACAAGGCCCCCGGAGTAGACAACATTCCATTGGAACTACTGACAGCCTTGGGAGAGCCATTCCTGACAAAACTCTACCATCTGGTGAGCAAGATGTATGAGACAGGCGAAATACCCTCAGACTTCAAGAAGAATATAATAATTCCAATCCCAAAGAAAGCAGGTGTTGACTGATGTGAAAATTACCGAACTATCAGTTTAATAAGTCACAGCTGCAAAATACTAACGCGAATTCTTTACAGACGAATGGAAAAACTAGTAGAAGCCGACCTCGGGGAAGATCAGTTTGGATTTCGTAGAAATGTTGGAACACGTGAGGCAATACTGACCCTACGACTTATCTTAGAAGCTAGATTAAGGAAGGACAAACCTATGTTTCCAGCATTTGTATACTTAGAGAAAGCTTTTGACAATGTTGACTGGAATACTCTCTTTCAAATTCCGAAGGTGGCAGGGGTAAAATATAGAGAGCGACAGGCTATTTGCAATTTGTACAGAAACCAGATGGCAGTTATAAGAGTCGAGGGACATGAAAGGGAAGCAGTGGTTGGGAAGGGAGTGAGACAGGGTTGCAGTCTCTCCCCGATGTTATTCAATCTGTATACTGAGCAAGCAGTAAAGGAAACAAAAGAAAAGTTTGGAGTGGGTATTAAAATCCATGGACAAGAAATAAAAACTTTGAGGTTCGCCGATGACATTGTAATTCTGTCAGAGACAGCAAAGGACTTTGAAGAGCAGTTGAACGGAATGGATAGTGTCTTGAAAGTAGGATATAGAATGAACATCAACAAGAGCAAAACGAGGATAATGGAATGTAGTCGAATGAAGTCGGGCAATGCTGAGGGAATTAGATTAGGAAATGAGACACTTAAAGTAGTAAAGGAGTTTTGCTATTTGGGGAGCAAAATAACTGATGATGGTCGAAGTAGAGAGGATATAAAATGTAGACTGGCAATGGCAAGGAATGCGTTTCTGAAGAAGTGAAATTTGTTAACATCGAGTCTAGATTTAAGGGTCAGGAAGTCATTTCTGAAAGTATTTGTATGGAGTGTAGCCATGTATGGAAGTGATACATGGACGATAAATAGTTTGGACAAGAAGAGAATAGAAGCTTTCGAAATGTGGTGCTACAGAAGAATGGTGAAGATTAGATGGGTAGATCACATAACTAATGAGGAGGTATTGAATAGGATTGGGGAGAAGAGAAGTTTGTGGCACAACTTGACCAGAAGGAGGGATCGGTTGGTAGGACATGTTCTAAGGCATCAAGGGATCACCAATTTAGTACTGGAGGGCAGCGTAGAGGGTAAAAATCGTAGAGGGAGACCAAGAGATGACTATAGTAAGCAGATTCAGAAGGATGTAGGTTGCAGTGGGTTCTGGGAGATGAAGAAGCTTGCACAGGATAGAGTAGCATGGAGAGCTGCATCAAACCAGTCTCAGGACTGAAGACCACAACAACAACAACCTATCACAAGCCTGAATAACCACCTTTTGCAGTGCGGATGTGCAATGAAGTCAGTGAGGCTGGTAAGGTACCGACAGGGATGTGGAGCCGTGACAACACCTGTGTCAAGTTTCTCGATTGGACTTAAATCCACGGAGTTGGTTGGAAAGATATGGTTAACTCATCCTGGTGCTCTTGCAGGCACGCACATACATTGTCAACTGTGTGACAGGTTGCATTGTCGTATTGGTAGACGCCATCAAGGTGAGAGAAAAAACAAACTGCCTGTTTGCCCATAGTCACCAAGGATACAAGCATATTTGTACTGAAGATGCACTGCGCTTTGCAGAATAACGAGATAACCCAGTACATGCCACAAGAACATTCCTCAGACTATGACGCTCCCTCCTCTGCATCCATTTTACGATTGTTGCGTGGCATTATTCACCAAAGGCCATCTGTCCGATGAACATAATACGTGATTCGTATGAACAGATCACCTGTCACCGGTCACTGGATGTCCAGTTGCACGTCTACTCGCCTGCACACATTTCAGCCCTGTATCTATGGCCTGTGATGCTCCACAGTTGCTTCGGCACCTGTTTTGGATAGCACCCTTTTGCAATGCATGGTGTACTTTGACCATAGCGGCACGAGAACAATTTATAACCTTAGCCGTTTCGGAAATGCATCCACCCTTGGCCAGAAAGCCAATCATCAGATAAATCGCTGTCTTCCCATTATAACTACTGCACAGTTTTTCACGTTCACCCGCCACGCTTTACATATCCTCCATTGGTTGTGCTGCCCCTCCCATCTGTGACTGGTTACTGCACGCTGATGTTGAACAAAGGCAGTCTTCATATTATTGTTACTGGACCGCGTATTTGTTTCACAGACAGTCGTGGAAGATACTTCAGTGTTAATCGTATTCAGAGGATCGTTCCGTTGTAGAAAAAAAATGGTAATCGAGCCACAGTTTCACCTCAATTGTAAGACAATGGAATAGAATCTACAATTATCTGGAGATTTGCCTTAACACCTCCCATTTCTTATCACAAGCTCTCTTGTGGGTTAAACATCACTTTATTTGCACTCAGTCAAATCCGTGATATGACACAAAACAGAGATGATCGTTGAGACAACCAAGAGGGGCGTAGTAATCATAAGGGTTAAAATGTCAGATACAGTCCGATATAATAGTCAAGTAACATTATCAACAGTGTGCTGTAGAGATTAAATTGTATATATAATTTGAACTCGTAGGTGAGCGCCCAACAAACATATTTGCAAACTGTTATCCGAAGTTCAAATGGTTCAAATGGCTCTGAGCACTATGGGACTTAGTATCTGAGGTCATCTGTCCCCTAGAACTTAGAACTACTTAAACCTAACTAACCTAAGAACATCACAGACATCCATGCCCGAGGATGCGGTCGCAAGGTTCCAGCGTGAAGCGCCTAGAACCGCTCGGCTACATCGGCCGGATATTATCCGAAGTAAACAGGAACAGTACTGAGATATACCCCAGAACTCTAGAGGCTTTTGCAGAAGAAGTCTTTTCCTCTGACGTCCTCTCCTAGGGAATCATATGCTGAGGGAGCACGATTTCAATCTCAGCGGCTGCAAAAAACAAGACAGGAAAAACTTCCATTTGACTGAATAGTTAGCCAGACTCCAATCCATGTCAATTCGGGAATTAAGAAGCCACATTCCAAAGAATTATTGCCAGGAGTACGCCAATTGTTGTCCTGGACCCAGCAACATCTCAGTCCGCTGTGGCCTGTATTTGACAATGAAAAGAGCAAGTACTAGTGCAGATAGCCAACATGCAGAGCACGGTCAATTACCTTTGACCTTGATAAGTGCATGTATGACATCATTAAGAAATAGATGTGAGAAATTTGAAAATTTTCGGGGAATTTGAAAAAATTATATTTTTTTCAACTAATCACGTTGCCCTCATGCAGGAGGTGCTCTCTCTCTCTCTCTCTCTCTCTCTCTCACACACACACACACACACACACACACACACACACACAAACGCTTCAAGGTGAAGTGAACGCCATCTTGGATCGTGTAGTCACTTGGTACCACGTACTTCAGTGCCACCTTTAAATGCAAATTACTCAGGATCGCCATAGCAATACTACTTGCGCTCTTATAAGAATGCCTTACATGTCATTAAGAAGTGTAACTGCATTTCACTGAAGTCAATGATGTTTGAATTTTGCATGCATTTAGTAACGCGTAGGCTATACTGAAACACTGTTTGGGGGGCTCTTGAAAAATTTGTGGCAAGCAGCTACGAGCTGAGTGATTTGTTAACTGCTGGTGCCCCTATTTCTACATCTACATCTACATGACTACTCTGCAATTCACATTAAAGTGCTTGGCAGAGGGTTCATCGAACCACAATCATACTATCTCTCTACCATTCCACTCCCTAACAGCGCGCGGGAAAAACGAACACCTAAACCTTTCTGTTCGAGCTCTGATTTCTCGTATTTTATTTTGATAATCATTCCTACCTATGTAGGTTCGGCTCAACAAAATATTTTCGCATTCGGAAGAGAAAGTTGGTGACTGAAATTTCGTAAAAAGATCTCGTCGCGACGAAAAACGTCTTTGCTGTAATGACTTCCATCCCAATTCGCGTATTATATCTGCCACACTTTCTCCCATATTACGTGATAATACAAACGAGCTGCCATTTTTTGCACCCTTTCGAGGTCCACCGTCAATCCCACCTGGTAAGGATCCCACACGGCGCAGCAATATTCTAACATAGGACGAACGAGTGTAGTGTAAGCTGTCTCTTTAGTGGACTCGTTGTATCTTCTAAGTGTCCTGCCAATGAAACGCAACCTTTGGCTCGCCTTCCCCTCAATATTATCTATATGGTCTTTCCAACTGAAGTTGTTCGTAATTTTAACACCCAGGTACTTGGATTTCTTTTGGAACTCATGTGGATCACCTCACACTTTTCGTGTTTTGGTCGTGTTTGCAGTGGCTGCTGTTAAAGGCCAGCGTGTTTGTGAAAACTCATGTTTTAAACTGGGGAAAGCCGGTGCATAAGCGCACCAGATGTTGAAACAAGTTGCTTTAGGTCAGACACAATCTGACGAGTGGTACAATTGTTTCAGAAACTGGCAAACATCGGCTTGAGACAATGACCTTTCCGATCGGGTATCGACTAGCATCACATGTTAATAAAATGAGAGGTATGTTTCTGCAGGATCGTAGGCAGACCAACCAAGAATTCTGCAATATCTTGGGTACACGTATTGGTTCAGGTGGACATATTGTGGAGGAAGAAATCAACATGAGAAGCATTGCGGCGAAGTTTGTATCACAAATCCTTAAAAACGATCACAAACAACATAGTATCGACGTCTGGATGAAACGTAAACAACTGGTCCAACGTGAGCCATCATTTGTTGCAAAGGTATTCGCTGATGACGAAAACTGACTTTGTTGCCATGACTCTGAAACTAAACAGCAATCGTCACAAACGAGAAATGCTCCTTACCCTCGGCAAAGAATGCTTGACAATTCAAGTGTAACATAAGTCGCTGTTGGCCTTCTGTTCTTTTTTTTTCATGTTGATGGAATTGTTCGTAAAGAGTGGCTAGTGTTTGATACGGGGGGGGGGGGGGGGGGGGGAGTTTCAAGTAGAATCACTGATGTTATAAACACACTAACAAAGAAAGTCTTCCAGGATGCATTTCAAAGTGGCAGAAACTATGGCACATGTATATTCTCTACCAGGAGAACTACACTGAAGTTGATGGTGCATAGCTCGGTACGATGTAATAATTTTAATTAACTTATTTCTGCACTATTCTGATATCACCTTGCAAAAATTCACTTAAAGTAACCTCACGTGTTTCTGTATATATTCATACAACATCAAAAGATATTAATTATTCCAATACTACAAAATTCTGGTTCCTTTTGAACATCACTTATCTGAAGCTATTTTTCGGTATTTTGAGTTGTCTATAAAATAATCAGTGCCTCAAAGCCCGATGTACCTCCCCATCATCCACCGTTATGAAAACTAAAGAGAGAAATGGGCTTTCACCAACACTGTAATCGCAGGAGTGGGTGTCATTGCGATATTGACACATTTTGTTTTCCATTTGTAATTGCTTGATTTCCAGACGATGGCTTCCAGCAGCTGGGCTGCTACCCCGTATGAAGGATGATTTAGCTGCCCTACCGATAGACCGATAGATTTTATGCAACCCACAACACCTTCAAAAACAAATCACAAGATTTCCATATGCTCTCTGTCGCTACGTGCAAGCTTTTATTTCTATAGTAAAGAACTGAACAAGGTCTTTTTAAGAAATTTAATGTAGATAAATTCTGTACTGGAATTTGTCTTCGCTGGAGACAATGGTTTTCGAGTTATTTGAAGATCGCTTTAATGGTTGCACATTGAGAGTTGGATATAATCCATCGGTAAGGGCAGCTGAGTCAACATGTCTATATCTATTATTTACACACATCTTTGAACAATTGACTGTTCTACCTATCAAGTCTCTGTTGAACCGTGCGGGGACTATCAGAAGAGCTTTCATATCAACTGCCTGGGGTAACAGAAATGACCTCTTAATAGAGCAGGATAGTGTAAGTGATTTGGGGATAGAAAACAATGGTGTTGGATGAAAGTCAGGAAACTCTATTAAGTCGCAATGACTGTGGAAATGTTGATTCATCACAATCCAGAACGCAGGATCCAGCCTATACCAGCCTGTGGTATATAATGAGCGTTCCTAACACCTTAAAACTGTATAATCTACCGGTACTTAGCTCAGATCTTTGTCGTTCATGGACAGCCTTCAAATAGCGAAGTTATACAAGCACTACTTTTGTCCCACCTTATAGTTACAGACGATTACTGCATGTCACCATATTTTTCAAAATATGCGGAAGCAAAAAGAACGTGTAAGATCCCGTAGAGTAAATCATCAGAGATGGAGCACATGCTTGGATGAAAGAACGATGGGGAAAGAAACTATCGCTGTTCTTTCTTCAAAGGAACACGCTCGGATTTGCCATTGGCGAATCAGGGAAAACGAAAATCTGGGTAGCCGGAGAAGGATTTTGAACCACAGTTCTCCTGAATGCGAGTCTAGTGTCTTTTGCAAGCTCTACAAACTACAACTTTAGAAATTTTATATGGCTATAACGTGGGGATCAGTTTTAGAGAGTATCTGCTCTGTAATAAAACTTTTTGGTCGATTAAACATTAGTGCTAGAGCTAAGATGACAATGAAAGTGAAAATTGCCGCTAGAGCGGAAAACGGAGACGTGTGCTCCAATCTCGACCCTGCAAAATGTTTGAATATGTGGCTTACGGTTATCGCATTGTCTAGTACCACAGCACATCCACTCATGATAGCTGAATATACACTCCATTTATTCAGCATGAAAACATAGTGTACATCATGCTGTAAATCCTCATTCGTCAACGTTTTCCCACTCTCTAGCGTAACTGAAAAAAGTGAATTTGTTGCTCTAAGGGGATAACATAAGAAATATGAATTTCTCTCATATTTCACAGCTGAAGGTTTACGTGGGTACGATGGGTTTATAAGAAAAATCGACTTTACTGTCTCTATGGAACCAAAAACAGGCAGTAGACGATCTGCGATGCTTCACTGAAATTGTTCGACACAAAAAATGATAATAAATAACAAATTAATTAAAATATTTTACGAATTTCATGGCTAACAGCTGTCATACAACTCATCTGAGCATATAGGTACTTTTACTCGCATTGATTTTTTTTTTTTTTTTTTTTTGGAATGATACGTTTTACTGAGGATCATTCCTGGTATAGAGAATTTTCACCTTATTTCTCTATCAGAAATGTGAACAGTCCGTAAGCTTCCGAACCTGAATAATATAAATTGTACACAAATTACACAACAAATGAAGGTGAAAAATGTTTCAGTAGCGCGCTTCAAGGACTTATTAAGTGTTTGATATTTTAACAGCAAGGAATGTGCAAGTGGACGGAATTTTGCGCTATTGGAGAGTTAACTGACCAGAATGTGAGGCAGTCGATACCTCGAAAGTCGTGCCTGCACAAATCAACCGACTTCCATTCCTATCTTCTTCCAGTCTGCTCTTGTGTTCCGTTTCAATAGACTCAAATCTTCTGCATTGTTAGCCTCCACAGGATTCTTACACCCTATCAGCCGGTTATCAATACGGAGGAAGTACGCACGTTACACGGCATTTCAAGTTTTACGTCATTGCTTTTATATAGTTGGTGTCTACCAGATCTCATAATATATCGCACGTGGTGTTACCGGCCTGGCTCATTCAGCGGTCACGCTTCGTACACCTTTACAAACACCTTTTGGATGTACTCTATTTTACTGTGACAGCCCACTATTGTGGTTTGACATTTAACGTGGATAACTACCTGAAAACTGGAAGTCCCTAATTGTCTACCTACATTTTGAAAATGTTACCATTATAAATCTGAAGATGCGTCTATACTGATGTGAAACTGGAAGTGGCGAATACAACTTCTTTGTTACAGTTATATAGCTTTTGGAAGCACCCCATCATTCTTTACTTTTTAATTGCTGTAATTTTTATGAGAATGTGAATCCTTACTGGATGTTGAAGGTTGTTATTTTCTTTATTAAGATTGTAGGCTCAATAAGAAAATACATTCCCAAAAATGTTATCTCATTTCACATGACAATATGAGCTACACTAAAGTAATCACACTTTATTACATTTATAACAACAATAAACGTTTAAAAGTAGCTTAAAATCTTGTATTTTAGTTATTATTCACAAAATCAGATTCTCCAGTGCTCAGTTGTTGTGGTCTTTAGACAAGATACTGGTTTGATGGTGCTATCCACGCTACTCTATCCTGCGCAAGCCTCTTCATCTCCGAATAACTTCTGCAACCTACATCGTTCTGAATCTGCTTAGTGTATTCGTCTCTTGGTCTCCCTCTACGATTTATACCCTTCAAGCTTTCATCCAATACTAAATTGGTGATCACTTAATGTCTCAGAACGTGTCCTACGAATTGACCCCTTTATCTAGTCAAATTGTGCCACACATTTCTCTTCTCCCCAATTCTATTCAGTACCTCCCCATTAGTTACACGATCTACCCATCTAACCTTCAGCATTTTTCTGTAGCACCACATTTCAAAAGCTGCTATTCTCTTCTTGTCTACACTGCTTATCGTCCATGTCTCACTTCCATACACCCTCTGTATACTCCTTCCACCTTACGTATGTTTTAGGATAGGGTCCGCCTTTAGCAAAACACAATGTTGTTTTTTAATCCGAACATGTTTCACTGCAGTTGCAACATCTTCAGTGGGCCTTCATTTTTCATCTGTTAAAGATAAAGAGTGTTCTTAGTTGTTTGTATACATGTAGCTATTAGTTTTTAAATCGTAATTACAGATATTTGAAAAAACACATAAATTATGAATTCACCCTTTTTTTATCGTGTGGTATGGTTTTTCTCATGTGTTGTGTTTCTAAGGTGACCGTTTTATTCCACAGTTTGTCATCTGCAACCACTTGTAACTTGAAGTACATAAATTGTTTAAGCTAAAATTACGATTTGAAAATTTGTTATTACTATGCCTGGTAAACAGTGATGTAGCCGTGGTCTAAGGGTAGCGTCTTTCTTTCATAATCAAAACGTCTCCGGTCCCGGGTTCGATCCCCGCCACTGCCAAAATTTTGATAAATAATCATCATTGGCGGCCGAAGACTTCCGGCATAAGAAGTCAGCCTCATTCTGCCAACGGCCTTGTCAAAGAGGGCGGAGGAGCGGATAGAGGTTCAGGGCACTCTCTTGTCCTAGGGGTGGGAAATTGCCCCTAAAGGCGGAAGAATCAGCAATGGTCAACGACATGAGGATGCAGAAGGCAATGGAAACCACTGCATTAAAAACACGTAACGGGTATCCACAGGACATGTGGCCTGTAGATGAAGAAGTGTCATGATGATCTCTCCATTGGCAAAAGATTCCGGAATAGTCCCCCATTCGGATCTCCGGGAGGGGACTGCCAAGGGGGAGGTTACCATGAGAAAAAAGATTGAATAATCAACGAAAGGATAATGTTCTACGAGTCGGGGCGTGGAATGTCAGAATCTTGAACGTGGTAGGGAAACTAGAAAATCTGAAAAGGGAAATGCAAAGGCTCAATCTAGATATAGTAGCGGTCAGAGAAGTGAAGTGGAAGGAAGACAAGGATTTCTGGTCAGATGAGTATCGGGTAATATCAAGAGCAGCAGAAAATGGTATAACAGGTGTAGGATTCTTAATGAAAAAGGAAGGTAGGGCAGAGGGTGTGTTACTGTGAACAGTTCAGTGACCAGGTTATTCTAATCAGAATCGACAGCAGACCAACACCGACAACGATAGTTCAGGTATACATGCCGACGTCGCAAGCTGAAGATGAACAGATAGAGAAAGTGTATGAGGATATTGAAAGGGTAATGCAGTATGTAAAGGGGAACGACAATGTAATACTCATGGGCGACTGGAATGCAGTTGTAGGGGAAGGAGTAGAAGAAAAGGTTACAGGAGAATATGGGCTTGGGACAAGGAATGAAAGAGGAGAAAGACTAATTGAGTTCTGTAACAAGTTTCAGCTAGTAATAGCGAATACCCTGTTCAAGAATTACAAGAGGGGGAGGTATACATGGAAAAGGCCGGGAGATACGGGAAGATTACAATTAGATTACAGAATGGTCAGACAGAGATTCCAAAATCAGACACTGGATTGTAAGGCATACCCAGGAGCAGATATAGACTCAGATCACAATATAGTAGTGATGAAGAGTTGGCTGAAGTTCAAGACATTAGTCAGGAAGAATCAATACGCAAAGAAGTGGGATACGGAAGTTCTAAGGAATGACGATATACGTTTGAAGTTCTCTAACGCTATAGATACAGCAATAAGGAATAGCGCAGTAGGAAGCACAGTTGAAGAGGAATGGACATCTCTAAAAAGGGCCATCACAGAAGTTGGGAAGGAAAATATAGGTACAAAGAAGCCACTGGTAACAGGAGAAATACTTCAATTGATTGATGAAAGAAGGAAGTACAAACATGTTCCGGGAAAATCAGGAATACAGAAATACAAGTCTCTGAGGAATGAAATAAATAGGAAGTGCAGGGAAGCTAAGACGAAATGGCTGCAGGAAAAATGTGAAGACATCGAAAAAGAATTGATTGTCGGAAGGACAGACTCAGCATACAGGAAAGTCAAAACAACCTTTGGTGACATTAAAAGCAACGGTGGTAACATTAAGAGTGCAACGGGAATTCCCCTGTTAAATGCAGAGGAGAGAGTAGATAGGTGGAAAGAATACACTGAAAGCCTCTATGAGGGTGCAGATTTGTCTGATGTGACAGAAGAAGAAACAGGAGTCGATTTAGAAGAAATAGGGGATCCAGTATTAGAATCGGAATTTAAAAGAGCTTCGGAGGACTTACGGTCAAATAAGGCAGAAGGGATAGATAACATTCCATCAGAATTTCTAAAATCATTAGGATTTGTCGACCTGGAAAAACCGTTCGACAATATAAAATGGTGCAAGCTGTTCGAGGTTCTGAAAACAAGTAGGGGTAAGCTATAGGGAGAGACGGGTCATATACAATATGTACAACAACCAAGAGGGAATAATAAGAGTGGAAGATCAAGAACGAAGTGCTAGTATTAAGAAGGGTGTAAGACAAGGATGTAGCCTTTCGCCCTTACTCTTCCATCTGTACATCGAGGAAGCAATGGTGGAAATAAAAGAAAACTTCAGGAGTGGAATTAAAATACAAGGGGAAAGGACATCAATGATACCATTCGCTGATGACATTGCTATCCTGAGTGAAAGTGAAGAAGAATTAAATGATGTGCTGAACGGAATGAACGGTCTAATGAGTACACAGTATGGTTTGAGAGTAAATCGGAGAAAGACAAAGGTAATGAGAAGTAGTAGAAATGAGAACAGCGAGAAACTTAACATCAGGATTGAAGGTCACGAAGTCAATGAAGTTAAGGAATTCTGCTACCTAGGCAGTAAAATAACCAATGACGGACGGAGCAAGGAGGACATGAAAAGCAGACTCGCTATGGCAAAAAAGGCATTTCTGGCCAAGAGAAGTCTACTAATATCAAATACCGGCCTTAATTTGAGGAAGAAATTTCTGAGAATGTACGTCTGGACTACAGCATTGTATGGTAGTGAAACTTGGACTGTGGGAAAACCGGAAGAGAAGAGAATCGAAGCATTTGAGATGTGGTGCTATAGACGAATGTTGAAAATTAGGTGGACTGATAAGATAAGGAATGAGGAGATTCTACGCAGAATCTGAGAGGAAAGGAATACGCGGAAAACACTGATAAGGAGAAGGGACAGGATGATAGGACATCTGCTAAGACATGAGGGAATGACTTCCATGGTATTAGAGAGAGCTGTAGAGGGCAAAAACTGTAGAGGAAGACAGATTGGAATACATCCAGCAAATAATTGAGGACGTAGGTTGTAAATGCTAGTCTGAGATGAAGAGGTTAGCACAGTCAGCAGACCGATGACAAAAAAAAAAAAAAAAAAAAAAAAAAAAAAAAAAAAAAAAGAAAAAAAAAAGACAGTGAGACAGCGACAACTCAATACATAGTGTTTGACAGTGATGAAGATGTATAAAAAGAAAACAAAGTGAAACATTATGTAAACACACACACACACACACACACACACACACACACACACACGCACGCACACACACACATAGAATTAAATAATTTCAGGCATAGAAATAGCTGGTTTTCAAATCGTAATTTTTGACTAAACAATTTATCTACTTTAAGGTATAAGTGGTTGCAGATGACAAACTGTGGAACAAAACGGTCACTGTAGAAACATAACACATCCGAAAAACCACACCATGTGGTAAAAAAGGTATGATTTCATAATTTATGTGTTTCTTCAAATATCTGTAATTACGATTTAAAAAGTAATAGCTTCATGTATACAAACAGCTAAGACACTCTTTATTTTTAACAGATGAAAAATAAAAGCCCATTGAGGATGCTGCAACTGCAGTGAAACGTGTTTGGGTTAAAAAACAAGACAGTGATACTATTTCTGAGTCCTACCATGAAGTTTCAGTCGTCCAATCTTCTTTTTATTTATTTTTGCCCCTAACTACTCACACTTCCATGTTATTGTACAGATTTACAATAATTTTTCAACAATAATTTTGCAACAATAATGTACAAACAATTTCAGATATAACATAACTAATTCTAAAAAGGTTACAACTGGACGAAAACAAGAATACACCAGCTGTAGAAGTAAAATACATATACCATTCAGAATATTTCATTTTTCCTAAAATTAAAGGAAAATATGTGTATAGAACAACAGATGAGACCGACATCTGTACATTACACTCTTAGAATATATTTACTGGAGAAAGACTTATGAAAAACCCAACATGACAATTGGTGCTGAAGCGGACACTTAAGAGGCGCGCTACAGTGATACAGAGGTATTTCTAGCTTACATCTGAGAAATGCGTCTTTCGAATACTGTTTTGTCACTTACGTTTGAATTATGTACCGTCAAACGGCGAAATTGGAGAACAGAATATTTGGTGGAGCGGATTTCGAAGAAAATGACAACAACAAATCTGTGTTCATCGTTTTAACGTACATTAAAAGCTATAGAACTTATATTTGAAGTTCTTCTTATATCTGTTACCGTCCAACGGTATTCATTCAGAAGTATTAAATTCGATTTTTTTGAAGGGTGTTTTTCACTCCCTTAATGGTCGTATGGGCATACACAATAAAATATGTATCTCTTACTTTGCTCTACACTACAACATATTCCAAGCCTATCAGGATCGAAATGAAGTCTATCATTTGGTAAGGCTTACTTGTTAATATATTCCGGCTTGTCTTATTCTTGGTGGTTGGCCTGCAACTATGGAAATCACACAGCCACACCATCCAAGCGTACTGTTTTGCACTACTTTATCAACACCATGCGGACTCAGTTTCTAGCACAACTTCCTATTATTGGTTTCGTCGACTATCACTTTTATGCTTACGGCTTTGGCAGAAAATTTACTTTTACTGATAATTACTCTTTACGAATAGTTGGGACAAATCTGACTAATAAGTGTTACGTACAACGTTAAAAAAACTATAGTCGTAAGATATATATCGTTTACTAATCAGTGTATGCTACAGCTTTATTGGGCATAACAGAACCAGACATAAAAAATACGCCCATGTCTGTAATCGAATTCTCGTATTCGACAATTCCACTACAAAACTATATTAGCTGCACTAACTGAACAGCACATTTATAGTATCCAATTTAGATGCTTGTAATACATGTGATTACAGAGCTGTCAGATTACATTTCTTTGGGATCCATTTTCTATCGAAAGTACGTATGAGACAACATTTTGTTAGAAACATTTTTTACTATTAGTATACAAGAATTCCCGCAGTGACGTCAAACTGCGTGAATTTTAGTTCACCTTCAACACATATACTAATTTTTTTGATGTCGCTTTAGGCAATATTAGCACTACGTCTTTTGTCAGTTCACAGTTATCCATTTTCGTTAAGCTGCATCAGCAGCATCAATCGAGAAATTCCACGAAAGACACAGTGATAGAGAGCTTATGTCACTTTTTCATCGTGAGAGTGAGTGGGGAGAGGACTAGGCGTCTTAGAGGTGAACCGATAATTCTGTACCGAATATCGTGCTTGGATGTTAGGTTTTGTTCGTGGAAACGCCTCTGTATAGTCTCTAATTTGTGTGAACGTTTTCTAAAGTCACAAAATTTTCTTTACTGCTAATACGTCGGAAAAACCTGTGTGACGTGGATGCACAGATTAAAGGCTCTACCCGAAATTAATGTGTAGCTCTAATTCGTAACTATTTTCCTAACGCTCTTTGTAGGTGTGGAATAACTTGTCAGAGACATGAAACAAGTATAAATTTTGAAGCATTATTTATATTTTTAAATTATACTAAAACTGTAAAGTACGATGATATAAATGGATGAATGTGTAATTAATATTTTGTTTATGATTAGTCAATTATCCTTTATTCGTCTAGTATTTTAACTCCGCTTTGTCTATGTATTTAATAGAAAATTTAGGAGGAAAATATACCACCTATTGAATCATCCAAGATTTCGCGGGAACTCTACGACAGGTAAAAGGAACACGCTGTTATCACTCATAATTTCATTCATTGATCAATGTATTTCTTCGAAAAGTATATTCGTTTCTAAGACCATATTCATATGGCTACATTCATCTCTTAGACAGCTTTTAATATTTCATTAAGTGATGGTGATCTTATTCTGAGAAAAAATTCACTCGAACTGTCTTTCCTTGTACCTTACTGACTCCCTTTATAGACCTGAACTATTTTACAATGCCGCAGCTTTGTTTGTACGAGAAACTGTGTATAATCTATACAATACATGTATAGCGTTGTCTGAAGTTGTAATTTGGTCTAAAAATATTTACGATTAAGTAATCGTTCGTTCGACATACTGAATCTGATTACATATCGTTGTTATTCCACGCATATTGTCATAACTATATTAAATGTTTAATTCTCTTAATGAAAGGTTTGAAAACTTTGTGGCAAATAAAATTCAATACATTTATCTCAACGGGAGCAAACTGTCATAAGTCGAAGTAGGTGCGATTGCACCACAAGAATAGGGTATAAATTTCATATTTTTGATGATATGTGTAACAGACAGAGTGAATAATATCGGAAGCCAGTACTACGCAACCTCATAACGAAACACTATTAACCATGTATTACGTACAACCCTGCGCAATTAATTAATTGAATGTGAGCTCCACAGCACAGTTGAAGTAATATACTTATGAGTACTGTTAAAGTTAGTGCACCTGGCTGTCTTGTTATCAGAAAAGATTATAACTGAGACAATAAAGTACCTTCGACAGGTCACAGGCGATCCCAGCTGGGTGATATTTTATTATTTAAAGATTTCAATACGTATACAGTAAATTTATAAACAGCTGATTCAGTATAAAGATGCTATTAAATCCCATTACTACTCAGGCACTTGAAAACTCCCGAATTCATTACATTCTTAAAAATTTTAATTAATGAAGCAAGGAGAGGCACTGAGCGGTAGCTACTGACATCTGTGCAGTCACCCTTTTTGCAGAGAGCCAAACACTAGTGTACGTCAATCTTTCTGAATAAAACAACCTGAGTTAATGATGCACCACATAAGTGTTTATACACACTACATATTATAAGGCTACAAGTGTATAGTGTTTTGTTGAATAAATTTACACCTGAAATTAATATTCACGTTTTAAAATCATAATGATCTTTATTTCAGATGAAGATGTGAGATTAGTTTTCAATTCACTAAATTCCCTCTGTATTGCTTCTTCAGCATATTATTAGGCTTTCTTTCCAGAACTATTTGGACCAATTTCCTCACTACATCTGCATCTACATGACTACTCTGCAATTCACATTTAAGTGCTTGGCAGAGGGTTCATCGAACCACAATCATACTATCTCTCTACTATTCCACTCCCGAACAGCGAGTGGGAAAAACGAACACCTAAACCCTTCTGTTCGAGCTCTGATTTCTCTTATTTTATTTTGATGATCATTCCTTCCTATGTAGGTTGGGCTCAACAAAATATTTTCGCATTCGAAAGAGAAAGTTGGTGACTGAAATTTCGTAAAAAGCTCTCGCCGCGACGAAAAACGTCTATGCTGTAATGACTTCCATCCCAACTCGTGTATCATATCTGCCACACTCTCTCCCCTGTAACGCGATAATACAAAACGCGCTGCCCTTCTTTGCACCCTCTCGATGTCCTCCGTCAATCCCACCTGGTAAGGATCCCACACCGCGCAGCAATATTCTAACAGAGGACGAACGAGTGTAGTGTAAGCTGTCTCTTTAGTGGACTTGTTGCATCTTCTAAGTGTCCTGCCAATGAAACGCAACCTTTGGCTCGCCTTCCCGACAATATTATCTATGTGGTCCTTCCAACTGAAGTTGTTCGTAATTTTAACACCCAGGTACTTAGTTGAATTGACAGCCTTGAGAATTGTACTATTTATCGAGTAATCGAATTCCAACGGATTTCTTTTGGAACTCATGTGGATCATCTCACACTTTTCGTTATTTAGCGTCAACAGCCACCTGACACACCATACAGCAATCTTTTCTAAATCGCTTTGCAGCTGATACTGGTCTTCGGATGACCTTACTAGACGGTAAATTACAGCATCATCTGCGAACAACCTAAGAGAACTGCTCAGATTGTCACCCAGGTCATTTATATAGATCAGGAACAGTAGAGGTCCCAGGACGCTTCCCTGGGGAACACCTGATATCACTTCAGTTTTACTCGATGATTTGCCGTCTATTACTACGAACTGCGACCTTCCTGACAGGAAATCACGAATCCAGTCGCACAACTGAGACGATACCCCATAGCTCCGCAGCTTGATTAGAAGTCGCTTGTGAGGAACGGTGTCAAAAGCTTTCCGGAAATCTAGAAATACGGAATCAACTTGAGATCCCCTGTCGATAGCGGCCATTACTTCGTGCGAATAAAGAGCTAGCTGCGTTGCACAAGAGCGATGTTTTCTGAAGCCATGCTGATTACGTGTCAATAAATCGTTCCCTTCGAGGTGATTCATAATGTTTGAATACAGTATATGCTCCAAAACCCTACTGCAAACCGACGTCAATGATATAGGTCTGTAGTTAAATGGATTACTCCTACAACCCTTCTTGAACACTGGTGCGACCTGCGCAATTTTCCAATCTGTAGGTACAGATCTATCGGTGAGCGAGCGGTTGTATATGAGTGCTAAGTAGGGAGCTATAGTATCAACGTAATCTGAAAGGAACCTAATCGGTATACAATCTGGACCTGAAGACTTGCCCGTATCAAGCGATTTGAGTTGCTTCGCAACCCCTAAGGTATCTACTTCTAAGAGACTCATCTAGCAGATGTTCGTGTTTCAAATTCTGGAATATTCCATTCGTCTTCCCTGGTGAAGGAATTTCGGAAAACTGCGTTCAATAACTCCGCTTTAGCGGCACAGTCGTCGATAACAGTACCATCGGCACTGCGCAGCGAAGGTATTGACTGCGTCTTGCCGCTTGTGTACTTTACATACGACCAGAATTTCTTCGGATTTTCTACCAAATTTCGAGACAATGTTTCGTTGTGGAACCTATTAAAGGCATCTCGCATCGAAGTACGTGCCAAATTTCGAGCGTCTGTAAATTTTAGCCCATCTTCAGGATTTCGCGTTCTTCTGAACTTCGCATGCTTTTTCCGTTGCCTCTGCAACAGCGTTCGGACCTTTTTTGTGTACCACGGGGGATCCATTCCATCTCTTACCAATTTATGAGGTATGAATATCTCAATTGCTGTTGCTACTATATCTTTGAATTTGAGCCACATCTCGTCTACATTCGCATAGTCAGTTCGGAAGGAATGGAAATTGTCTTTTAGGAAGGCTTCTAGTGGCACTTTATCCGCTTTTTTTAAATAAAATTATTTTGCGTTTGTTTCTGATGGATTTGGAAGAAATGGTATTGAGCCTAGCTACAATGACCTTGTGATCACTAATCCCTGTATCAGTCATGATGCTCTCTATCAGCTCTGGATTGTTTGTGGCCAAGAGGTCAAGTGTGTTTTCGCAACCATTTACAATTCGCGTGGGTTCGTGGACTAACTACTCTAAATAATTTTCGGAGAATGCATTTAGCACAATCTCGGAAGACGTTTTCTGCCTACCACCGGTTTTGAACAAATATTTTTGCCAACATACCGAGGGTTGGTTGAAGTCCCCACCAACTATAACCGTATGAGTGGGGTATTTATTTGTTACGAGACTCAAACTTTCTCTGAACTGTTCCGCAACTGTATCATCGGAGTCTGGGGGTCGGTAGAAGGAGCCAATTATTAACTTAATTCGGCTGTTAAGTATAACCTCCACCCACACCAATTCGCACGGAGTATCTACTTCGACTTCACTACAAGATAAACCACTACTGACAGACACCAACACTCCACCACCAATTCTGCCTAATCTATCTTTCCTGAACACCGTCTGAGACTTCGTAAAAATTTCTGCAGAACTTATTTCAGGCTTTAGCCAGCTTTCTGTACCTATAACGATATCAGCTTCTGTGCTTTCTATTAGCGCTTGAAGCTCAGGGACTTTTCCAGCGCAACTACAACAGTTTACAACTATAATTCCGACTGTTCCTTGATCCAAGCACGTCCTGTAATTGCCAAGCGCCCTTTGACATTGCAGCCCATCCCGCACTTTCCCGAGGCCTTCTAACCTAAAAAACCGCCCAGTCCATGCCACACAGCCTCCGCTACCCGTGTAGCCGCCAGCTGAATGTAGTGAACTCCTGACCTATTCAGCGGAACCCGAAACCCCACCACCCTATGGCGCAAGTCAAGGAATCTGCAGCCAATACGGTCGCAAAACCGTCTGAGCCTCTGATTCAGACCCTCCACCCGGCTCTGCACCAAAGGTCCGCAGTCGGTTCTGTCAACGATGCTGCAGATGGTGAGCTCTGCCTTCATCTCGTAAGCAAGACCGGCAGCCTTCACCAAATCAGATAGCCGCTGGAATCCAGAGAGAATTTCCTCAGATCCAAAGCGACACACGTCATTAGTGCCGACATGTGCCACCACCTGCAGCTGGCTGCACCCTGTGCTCTTCATGGCATCCGGAAGGACCCTTTCCACATCAGGAATGACTCCTCCCGGAATGCACACGGAGTGCACACTGGATTTCTTCCCCTCCTTAGCCGCCATATCCCTAAGGGGCCCCATTACGCGCCTAACATTGGAGCTCCCAACTACCAATAAGCCCACCCTCTGCGATTGATCGGACCTTGAAGGCTGAGAATGATCCTCTGAAACAGGGCATGCAGCTGCATCTGGCTCAGCCAGAGACAGTGCCTGAAACCGGTTTGTCAGACGCACCGGGGAGGCTTTCTGATCAGCCTCCGGGGACGCCTTTCGCTGCCTGCCACGCCTTGGAACGACCTCCCAATCAACCACAGGCGAGGGCTCAGCCCCACTGCGGGCAGCAACAGGGGCAACCACAGCGGCAGACCGATCTGGGGACAGACGGGATGAGGTTGACATCCCCGTGATACCCGAGTCCGGCTCCCCACAGTGGTGCCCATTGGCAACAGCCTCAAGCTGCGCGACCGAAGTAATTACTAAAAATATTTTCTACATATGGACGGACATTCTTTTGGATTGGTCTCTTTTTCTTTAACAGAAATAATGCTACCTTCTTTTCCTGCCTTTCGTTTAAGAATATTCCGTATTGATTTTATTTTCTGATCTGTCCATCCTAGAGAAGCCGTTTATACACCTTAGGTCGTTTCCATTTTTATGTACCTTTAAGGACACTACTTATAACTTACGAATAATTCGAACAGAATATTTGAAACTACATTTCTTAATTAGGTTCTTTGAGGAATACCAGACTGCCGTAACTTCATTAAATTCCTTCTGACGATTTCAGAGCAATTACGACCATCTGGCGAAAATGGATTGTCTTTCTCTTATTTCATAGGGCTTTTCCAAATAACATATTATGAAGACTTTTCCTCTTTGTTTCATATATGTGTTGTAGAAGGGTCTATTGAAAATTATATGTCGGTAACTAATATTTGTTTGAATTTTTTGTTATTTTTATTTATTTACTTATTTTTGTAGCGCAGTTTAATTTTCCTTTTTATACACTAAAGCAATGCTAGGACAGATGTTTACTAAGGCAGGGCAAATTAACACTGTATGTACATCCCAAACTCCTATTTACGTAGACCAGATCCTGTCACAACAAAATAACCCTCTAGAGTTACTAATCTCAAGGTGCAAAATATCAATTCACATCAACAAAGCAACCAAAACTATTACTTCAGAGTGTGCCACACAACGAGCTATCCATAACTCAGTTTCCTTTGTGTATGGTTGCCGAACCCCTCTATTTACTGTACGGAAGCATACGGATATCAGTCCGCTATCCTCAAACCAAAACCCACATCTTCAAGTTCCTTACATCTCATCAAATACTTCCCTACTAATAAATAATTGCAAGCCCGGCAAATTACAAACCATATTCACATATCTCCCAGCATAACAGTGCCTGTTAAACAAAACCTATCTCTGCATCCACGAAAACAGCATTTTCAAGTCGTACCAAAATTTATCGTCGCAGAAAACTTGAAAACACACACACAGATATATATATGGCTTCTTAATGTACCCTTCTCGACACTTCCTAACTTCTGGTACAAATGGTAGCGCCTCTTTGTTGCATGTGAAAGGTTGGGAACCATGAAATTTTGAACAAACATACAGTGCTCGGTGCCTCTATCCCTTTTAATAATTTCAGTATTGTTGGTGAAGGTTGTCGGAGGCACTCTCAGCGCCAGCTTCGATAGTGGGCTGTAACCTCTCTGGACTGCGGAGGTAATAGGTTTTCGCGCATTGTAGAGGGACACGTACAAAAAAGTACTGAATTCTGACGCTATAACACAAAGAACAAAAGTACGAAACAAACATTAAACAATTTTACAGATATTCAAATGAACATTTGCTAGGTTTTAACTCGTATCCAGATGTCACTTTCAGTAAGGAAAACAGATAAAAAATTATCTGTGTCACACACCACAGGTCTAGTGAAGATATTCATAAGCTGTTGAATACAGTAAATGACAAAGTCAGAAAACTGAAGTAAAATGCAACCTACGTAAACTTTTTCGAAAACTGAGGACTGATACTGAAATAAACAGAACATAGTCTGCATAATATTATATATTGACGACTTAATGACATGTACGTTGCTACGTTTAAGGCGGTTGGGAGCCGTCAAGGGCGCTCCATGATAGGAAATCAGAGACTCAATGCAGACAGGAGGCAAAATTGGCAGCGGTTAGGTTACTAGAGCTAAATATTAACACCAGAGTACCTTACATTGCAGACGCTCTAGGCAGCAAAGTCCGTATGGGAGAAATTTAATTTCAGAAAATTAACTGGTAATTCCGACAACCGCCTGGACGTAGTTATAAGGCGTAGGAATAGATGACGGCCACGAAAATTCACGTCTTAGCATAAGCAGCAAGCTTGATTATTGTTCCTGAGAACTGCAACGTCAGTGAGTTTCCACAGGTTAGAGTGCTACTACAGCAAAACCCCTCACAAAAGGACGGAGTGGCGAAGAGCAAAGGCATTGTTGTTTCTGGAATCCGAGCCACCATTGTGTTGAAAGCACAGACACAAAGAAGGATGGAGAGAAGCTGCGATGCCCGGTAGTAGGAATACTAAGGGATCTGTACATTAAATTATAGATTAATACAAAACTTTAATTCTATTGAGGAGAGAAACATAACTTCTCATTATGAAGCGGCTTCCTGTGCCTCCTAAATGCAATTACGAGCACATGTACTCTCTATTATTACTCGCAAAATGCTTGCTAAGCATCGTCTTCCCATTACTCAATATCGATACTCTAGAAGTCTGCAACCGAACTGGGGCCGACCAGCGACTGGCGGCGAGTTAGCGTCGACAGAGGACGCTTAGCTCTTGTCTTCCTGGATTGTGGCGCTGCCCGCTGTTTCCGTTGGCGAGCAGGTCAACGCCTTCTTGATGTTGTTTCGTGGCACTGCGCTGGTCGGTGTGTAGTTGATGCTTTAGGGTTGCACAAGAGTGCTACAACGGCAGCCCACACTCACAAAAGTGCTGAGGTCAGGACCAAGTGACCTAAAGAACTGTTGTTGCTGACCATATTAGGAGTGGCTGGCACCGTTTAGCTCGCAGATGAACGCTGTTGAAACCTAACTTGGAGTTTGTTACTCTACCGAGTAGGGGAAGGGAAGGAATCTAAATGTACCGGGTGATCAAAAAGTCAGTATAAATTTGAAAACTGAATAAATCACGGAATAATGTAGATAGAGAGATACAAATTGACACACATGCTTGGAATGACATGGGGCTTTATTAGAACCAAAAAATTACAAAAGTTCAAAAAATGTCCGACAGATGGGTCTTCATCTGATCAGAATAGCAATAATTAGCATAACAAACTAAGACAAAGCTAAGATGATGATCTTTACAGGAAATGCTCAATATGTCCACCATCATTCCTCAACAATAGCTGTAGTCGAGGAATAATATTGTGAACAGCGTTGTGACGCATGTCCGGAGTTATGGTGAGGCATTGGTGTCGGATGTTGTCTTTCAGTATCCCTAGAGATGTAGGTCGATCACGATCACTTGCGACATCAGGTAACCCCAAAGCCAATAATCGTATGGACTGAGGTCTGGGGCCTGGGGAGCTAAGCATGACAAAAGTGGCGGCTGAGCACACGATCATCACCAAACGAAGCGCGCAAGAGAACTTTCACCCGTCTAGCAACATGGGGTGGAGCGCCATCCTGCATAAACATCGTACGTTCCAGCACGTGTTTATCAGCCAGGCTGGGGATGATGCAATTCTGTAACATATCGGCGTACCTCTCACCTGTCACGGTAGCACTTACAAAACCAGAATCACGCATTTCCTCGAAGAAAAGAGGCCAGATAACGGTAGATGCGGTAAATCCAACCCATACCGTGACTTTCTCGTCATGCAATGGAGTTCTAGGATTTTCGGTAGCACAAATTCTGCAGTTGTGGGCGGTGACAGACACTCGGAGCGTGAAATGAGCTTCGTCGGTCCACAACACGTTACCCAACCAATCGTCATCTTCCGACATCTTTTGAAAGGCCCACACCGCAAATGCTCTCCGCTTCTCTAAATCGCCAGGTAACAGTTCATACGGATGGATATTGTAAGGATAGTATCGGAAGGGACGCCTAAGTGCCAACCAAACAGTAGTGTATGGAATGCCGGTGTGATGTGTGACTGCACGAGCGCTGACTTCCCCGTGCATAGACGAACCCGCTACAGTCTCCATTTCTTCCTGAAATGTCTCAGCAGCATTACGCCTTGTGCTCGGTCGGCCACTACGATGTCTACTGTCTAAACAACCCGTGGCTTCGAACATGGAAATCATTCTCGCCACAGCTGCATTTGTCAACGGACCTTTACCCGTTCGAATCCTCTTCCTATGGCGATAGGATCGTAACGCTAAACTAGCACATTCGCCATTCTGATACTACAGCTTCACTAAAAGCGCCTTTTCAGGTAACGTCAACATGCGACTGCTGGCGCATGTGATTCTCTCTCTCATTACAGCTCCTTTCATACACGGTTGTCATGCGCAGTCACTGACGTTTTGCTGTCCAGCGCCATCTGTCGGACATTTTTTGAACTCTGTTTTTTTTTTGTTCTAATAAAACCCCATGTCATTCCAAGCATGTGTGTCAATTTTTACGTCTTTATCTACATTATTCCGTGGTTTATTAAGTTTTGAAATTTATACTGACTTTTTGATCACTCGGTACTTGGCCAGAGGCTTCCTGGAGATGCAGTTCACCGCGCCAGATTGGCAGAAGCTTGTTAAGTGTTGGTGGATTTGTGGATCGACTACAGGAAGGAAGACATTACCCACCGCCACTATTCGTTAAAAACCTATGTTTTTTTTTTTATTCACAGGGTGTCCTCAGTCAGATCGTGTTGCTCGCGATCAGTCTTGGTAAGCTCTGACATGTCTGAGTTGGAGGAATGCTCACATGTTTGTTCTTAACACGCTGCAAGTGTTCGCTACTTCTGTTAGCGGCCACTCCTGTGGATTCAGACACTGACTTCTGTTGACCTACAAGCTGCCTCCTTTGTTTTTTCTAATGTTTAGAATTACCCTTCAGTGTAGTTGTTAGTCTGAACGCCAATAAATGGTGTTTATCAGACCCCTAAATTTCACGTGTCTCCAGCTGAAATCATCCTGTTGACTGCCAGAATCCCCACCTCTCGTAGGTGCCCTGTGACACTGGGAATTTGTCTTTCTGCATTTGCTCATAAACGCTTGGAAATTGCAGACTGATCTAAACCTCCTTTCTTTCCTCCACCTTGTGTTAGGACACGACATAGGTAAACATTTTCTTGTGTCAGATGTTGAGGATTTCCGCAACGATTTTAGTGATACATAAGGACTTCGCACGTACTCAGTCCAGCGTCATGACTGAACTGATGGCTTTGAGAATCATGTGAGAAGCAGCAGTTGCACTCCACTGAGAACAGATGGAACATGAAGAGCTGAAGAATGATGCTGATGTCTGGAGATTGATGCCTGAAGAGGGAACGCGGTTAGGGCAGCCCTGCCTATGTGACTACACGACAACGCATGCATCACTGGAAATGCCGATCGATAATGAGACGTAGCTGCCGATGCCATCCAGAGAGGACCTCCAGGGCAAAGGGGCGACAGCGTGACCTAGCAGCAGACAGTACATGGTTCTTTCTGTAGTTTCGTCGTCGGCAGTGGCCATGAGCAGACAACAGGCAACGGTATGCAATGGCCTGGTACAGCATAGCTGCTGCTTGGCTC
The DNA here is from genome assembly GCF_023897955.1 of Schistocerca gregaria. Taxonomy (NCBI): domain Eukaryota; kingdom Metazoa; phylum Arthropoda; class Insecta; order Orthoptera; family Acrididae; genus Schistocerca; species Schistocerca gregaria. Next base: position 460,963,202 of record NC_064923.1, read on the forward strand.
AGCTCAACTCATCTCTTCTCAGCAGAGCTCTTTGCTTTCAGCAGTGACGCTGTCTCATCTCGCTTCTGCACAACATGTCAGCACACAAAAGTAAGTTATGGCCTTGTATAGTTGCCAATGGCGGAGCCGTAGTGTGTAGCATTAGTATCAGTGGTACCGTTAAACTTACTCCCCAGGCTTTAGACGGTACTAAATCTGTATTAATGGAATTCCTAATAATGAGAACATAGCTTTTGAATCAGTACTTGCAGCTGATAGCCCAATATTACTAAAATTCGAAAAATCTGAATTCAGGGTCCTGCGTGAAGTAAAGTGCCCATGTCTTAATTATCTTCCAACTCGAAAACAGTAAGGAATGTTTTTTTGCAAAATTACTCTCGATGAAAGAGTCAGCTGTTATGTCCATCAAGGAGGTGATAAAATTCATCACGGCAGCTCAGGGCATATCACCTTTAAGTGTTTTTCATGTGGACAAGTACGGCACACATCTAAGGATTGCAGAAGTAATGTTAAGCGTAAAACCTCTGGTAAATCAGGACACTGAATGCGAAACTGCCGACTTGAGAAAATAATTCTCAAACTAGAGCTGGATCAAGCATGTCGAGATTCAGAGTCTCCAGAGGCAGCCAGGTGTGAAAGTTGCAGTGTATTAGGATACAGAAGTCCTTATTAGAGAGCGAAGTGAGTTGTGTGTTTCGCATATCATAGGCCAGAGCACAAGGCTAGAGAGTATACTAAGGCTGCAGGAAATTCTGTGAAAAATAGGAAACTGGAAACGAAAGGAAAGCATCAGATTGCAATCGCCTGTTGCTGAATTGTTAAAGGTATTCAAAGTCACCTATGAAAGTAATTGTGCTATGACTTCGCTTTGCATTGTTCAAAGTTTAGTACGCAAATGCAACTAGGAAGTCTTCACCTACTCACACTTGGCTAAGAACTGAGCCCATAGAGTAGAAGTAAACTGCCCATAAAGTACACAAAATTCATTAAAATTGCTTCTAGATAATGGAATAAAGATTAGCTTGTTCAGTACGAAGTATCTGCGAAGTCTCGTCGGGTACAGAGCTGATAAAGTATAAAGATTAAAGGTATCACAAGTCCGGTCATACATACACATGTATTTTGGAACAGATCGGGAATTAAAGGTTAAACATATGTTTCATGCTATATAAGGGGAACTGGATTTTCCCTACGCCGGTTTAATTAAAAGAGCCTTCTTTAAAAGCTCGGTGTAGCAACTGATTATGCAAAGGAGACCCTGTGGAGCTGGTATAGGCCTGTTAAACTGTGAGCAGAGATAGAAGTGCAGTGCGCAAGTACTTAGGGACAGGGCCTTAGAAAGCCACAAACAGACTTTCAAACTGCATGGTGTGAACGCATGCAATGGAGTTACAGGTTCACTGAGTTTTTAAGAGGAGCCAGTAAACAACAGTACGCCACAGAAATGAATAATCAAACAAGCTACCGGTTGACAGACTGTTATCAAATTGTTCAAATTTGTGTGAAATCTTATGGGACTTAACTGCTAAGGTCATCAGTCCCCAAGCTCACACACTACTTAACCTAAATTATCCTAAGGACAACACCCATGCCCGAGGGAGGACTCGAACTTCCGCAGGGACCAGCCGCACAGTCCATGACTGCAGCGCCCTAGACCGCTCGCCTAATCCCGAGAGGCAGAATGTTATCGATGAGAAACGGACGCTACAAGGCCTAAGACAGGCCAGGTGGCTAAAATACAGTTGGATCCTCATGAGCTGAGAATTGTGAGAATAAATTTGCAGATGCTAGCCTAAGAGAAGACATTGTCAAGAAACAAGAGGTGCAGGAAGGTGTGCATCTACCAGAGGTGCTCGTGAGCTTAGAAAGAGGCGCTTGTTTTATTAGCGTGTTAAATACATGCGCCCGTTTCTATGGAGATACCTCGCATTGAGGCGGAAGGAGTTCCGATATTTAGCCCAAGTCAGAAGTAGACTGTGCGCATGGTAGACAAGGTCTCAAGTGAGAAAAAAATATAGAATCAGTTTATTACGGAAAACTTGGATCACTTAAATTCAGGAGAAAAACAGTTCATAATAATGGTGTGTTCTGCGTACAATGATATCTTCCATTTGCCAGATGATACGTTGACGTATATAGATACAATCTGGTATCAAATAAAACTGATTCCCGAAGCGACGGACGAGTACTTTGCTCTCGTCCTTACAGAATACCAGAAGGGCAGAAAAAGGCGTTACAACAGGAGATAAATCAGATTCTGGAGGACGATATAATAGTACCTTCAAAAAGCGTCTATAAATCCTTGTTACTCATGATTCCCAGATAGACGGGTGCACCTGGTAAATGGAAATGGAGGGTTGTAACTGATTAAAGAAGACTGAATGACGTTACTATCAACACAGTATTACGACTTCTACGCACAGGTGAAATTTTAGACAGACTGGGTAAGGCAAAATATTTTTCATCATTCCATTTCAAAAAGAGAAACCATTGGCTCAGTTCTTAGCCAAGCGATAATAGGTGAAGAACTCCTAGTTGAACAATGCAAAGCGAAGTCATAGCACAATTGAGAGAGTTAATGACATTAGTTTGAGCGATCAAACATTACAGACCATATGTTCTTGGTTTTAAGTTTACCATTTGTCCAGATGATAAATCATGGCAGAAGGTTGGAAATATTAGCGATCCGTCCTTAAACTTAGAGAAATTCAGATTGAAAATGGCAGGTATGATTATGAAATTGAATAAAGGCAGGAACAACTGTGTATCGGATGCAATGTCAAGGATTTGGGAAGTACAGACGGCTGATAGCGAAACAGAGGCAAATGAAAACCTGGAAATGACGTTAGTCGAGGAAGACGAACAGCAGGATATAACTACCAAAGAATTTGCGGGAATTCTATGACACACCCACTATTGGTCATCAAGTGATAGTAAGAACTTAAGATTGAATTAGCAAATACCCAGCTTGGTCAGGGATGAAGGACATTGAGGACTACATAGAAAATGCACTAGATGTCAAAAAAAAAAAAAAAAAAAAAACAGGAAAGGATGTTTGATAGGTGTGATATTGATATCGTCGATACACTGACTGCAACTGTCACAAATAATGGATATACACGGTGTTACAAAAAGGTACGGCCAAACTTTCAGGAAACATTCCTCACACACAAATAAAGAAAAGATGTTATGCGGACATGTGTCCGGAAATGCTTAATTTCCATGTTAGAGCTCATTTTAGTTTCGTCAGTATATACTGTACTTCCTCGATTCACCGCCAGATGGCTGAAATGAAGGAAGGTAATGTTGACTTCGGTACCTGTGTTGATATGCGACTCATTGCTCTACAGTACTAGCATCAAGCACATCAGTACGTAGCATCAATAGATTAGTGTTCAGCACGAACGTGGTTTTGCTGTCAGTGCAATGTTTACAAATGCGGTGTTGGTAGAGGCCCATTTGATGTGTGGATTAGCACGGAGCAATAGCAATGGCGCAGTACGTTTGTATCGAGACAGATTTCCAGAACGAAGGTGTCCCGACAGGAAGACGTTCGAAGCAATGGATCGGCGTCTTAGGGAGCACGGAACATTCCAGCCTATGACTCGTGACTTGGGAAGACCTAGAACAACGAGGACACCTGCAATTGACGAGGCAATTCTTCGTGCAGTTGACGATAACCCTAATGTCAGCGTCAGAGAAGTTGCTGCTGTACAAGGTAACGTTGACCACGTCACTGTATGAAGAGTGCTACGGAAGAACCAGTTGTTTCCGTACCATGTAGAGCGTGTGCAGGCGCTAACAGCAGCTGATTGGCCTCCACGAGTACACTTCTGCGAATGGTTCATCCAACAATGTGTCAATCCTCATTTCAGTGCAAAAGTTCTCTTTACGGATGAGGCTTCATTCCAACGTGGTCAAATTGTAAACTTTCACAATCAACATGTGTGGACTGACTAGAATCCGCACGCAATTGTGCAATCACGTCATCAACACAGATTTTCTGTGAACGTTTGGGCAGACATTGTTGGTGATGTCTTGATTGGGCCCCATGTTCTTCCACCTACTCTCAATTGAGCACGTCATCATGATTTCATACGGGATACTCTACCTGTGCTGTTAGAACATGTGCCTTTACAAGTACGACACAACATGTGGTTCATGCATGATGAAGCTCCTGATAATTTCAGTCGAAGTGTTCGTACGCTTCTCAAAAACAGATTCGGTGACCGATGGATTGGTAGAGGCGGACCAATTCCATGGCCTCCGCGCTCTCCTGACCTCAACTCTCTTGACTTTCATTTATGGGGGCATTTGAAAGCTCTTGTCTACGCAACCCCGGTACCAAATGTAGAGACTCTTCGTGCTCGTATTGTGGTATTATGATACAATACGCCATTCTCCAGGGCTGCACCAGCGCATCAGGGATGGGATTCCATGCGACGGAGGATGGATGCATGTATCCTCGCTAACGGAGGTCATTTTGAACATTTCCTGTAACAAAGTGTTTGAAGTCACGCTGGTACGTTCTGTTGCTGTGTGTTTCCATTCCATGATTAATGTGATTTGAAGAGAAGTAATAAAATGAGCTCTAACATGGAAAGTAAGCGTTTCCGGACACTTGTCCATATAACATATTTTCTTTCTTTGTGTGTGAGGAATGTTTGCTGAAAGTTTGGTAGTACCTTTTTGTAACACCCTGTGTACTAAAATTCCAACGAAGTTCATTGTAGTAAAATTGATAGAAAAGCGGGGCGCAGGTACAATAGCTTCTGTCCTGGTGGAAAGAATAATTCCGAGATTTGGGAGACCCTCATTAATGCTGAGCGACAATGGCAGCAGTTTCCTGAGTGACACGATAAAGAGAGTGCACAGATTGTTAAGAATTGGTACGGTACAGTCCTGTTACCCCAATAGAACGGAGCACTGGAAAGATCACACCGAACTGCAACGAAACTCTTGAGACACTACACCAATAGGTCTCAATCAAATTGGGACGAATGGCTTCCATTCGCAGTATTTATGTACGACACCACGCTCAATAGAGGAACGAATTAAACCCTATATGAGATACCATTCGATACAGCATGTACGTAACACACCGGATGTGTTGCAGAGAGATACAGCGATTGTTGTTGTTGTTGTGGTCTTCAGTCCTGAGACTGGTTTGATGCAGCTCTCCATGCTACTCTATCCTGTGCAAGCTTCTTCATCTCCCAGAACCCACTGCAACCTACATCCTTCTGAATCTGCTTACTGTAGTCATCTCTTGGTCTCCCTCTACGATTTTTACCCTCTACGCTGCCCTCCAATACTAAATTGGTGATCCCTTGATGCCTTAGAACATGTCCTACCAACCGATCCCTCCTTCTGGTCAAGTTGTGCCACAAACTTCTCTTCTCCCCAATCCTATTCAATACCTCCTCATTAGTTATGTGATCTACCCATCTAATCTTCAGCATTCTTCTGTAGCACCACATTTCGAAAGCTTCTATTCTCTTCTTGTCCAAACTATTTATCGTCCATGTTTCACTTCCATACATGGCTACACTCCATACAAATACTTTCAGAAATGACTTCCTGACCCTTAAATCTAGACTCGATGTTAACAAATTTCTCTTCTTCAGAAACGCTTTCCTTGCCATTGCCAGTCTACATTTTATATCCTCTCTACTTCGACCATCATCAGTTATTTTGCTCCCCAAATAGCAAAACTCCTTTACTACTTTAAGTGTCTCATTTCCTTATCTAATTCCCTCAGCATCACCCGACTTCATTCGACTACATTCCATTATTCTCGTTTTGCTCTTGTTGATGTCCATCCTATATCCTACTTTCAAGACACTATCCATTCCGTTCAACTGCTCTTCCAAGTCCTTTGCTGTCTCTGACAGAATTACAATGTCATCGGAGAACCTCAACGTTTTTATTTCTTCTCCATGCGATTGTTACTTAGAATTACGATGATTATATACTCGAATTAAAAGAGAAAATGAGACAGATACACCAATGTATCAGTTATTATAGTAAACAATTTAAGGGGAAGAGCAAAGGTAACTATTTTTGAAACCTGAATTCGAAAGATTTTAAAACAGGTGATGAAGTCTTTTTGTACGTTAGAAGGGGCGGAAGCCTGCAGTTCGACATGTAGTAGCGTGGCCCATACACTGTAGTAAGGACAAAGGGCGTAAATGCTGTCTTTCGTTTGAAGAGAATCAAATTTTTCATAATACATGCCAAAAGGTTAAAGAAGATCAACGGAAAGAGAATTATTTTATTCACTTTTAGATGAGGAAACTGACAGGAGTGTTGCACGTGTTTAACTGTACTGCCGTAGTGTACTCTCTTGGACAGGTTCAAGATTGCTCTCATAGAACAGAGCGGATACCAGTTATTACGCATAACTTTTGTTGAAGCGTTTATGTCCGGCCATGTCCAAAGTTATGTACTGAATGTGCCATTAGTAGAGAACGAACTATTTAATCTGTACAAAGTATTACCTCTGCTTTATGAAGTTGATGGGCGTCAAAGTTTAATTATGTACATAAAGTTAGAAAAAAATTATTTGTTATTTAATTAACCGAAGCGGTATTATGAAACACTGAGTAACGCAGAACTGTTGTGTAAAGAGACAAGTCGCGTTCTCAAAATTTGTAAACTTCTGTTTTTGTGCCCACAAATTACCACGATATACATGAAGCAAGGAAATTCTCAAAGATTGTTTCAAGGACTTTGCGAAAGACAATGAGGTTATTTGGGCTCCACGGAGTCAGGACCAATGCTTATTCATTGGTCAAAAAGGTGAAGGCTTGACAATTTTGCGCAATGACAACCAGCCAACAGATGTACGGATCAAAGGTACAGGAAAACTAACATTTTAGGGAAAATGTAAAGGGAATGGAACACTGATGTTCATACAGTCCGAACAAATAATACGAATTATGTGACCAGTGAAGAAATAGTTCCAGCTTTAAACATAGAGATTGATTGCTCAATTATAAATAAAGGAAAGAGGAACTTTTCCGAATAACAGGTAGGCAAGCCGTTGGAACCTGTAATACAACATCTAGACAACCTTAAAATAGCAGGTCATAAAATAACAGAAACAGAAGAGGAAACAGATTTCCAAGGGCAGCATAATTTCTCAGAAATAGCTTGGTATCATTATTCTTCCTCATCTTACGTAGAAGTTGCAATGTTTACCATTGTGATTTACGTTGTTTGTGTAGATACTGCAGAAATTTTAGAGATTTCATTAAGTACATGTACAAGGCATGAGCGATGATTGTTGTGCCAGAGTGTGTGTGAGGACGACCTAAGTACACACATGTGAGAGATCGGAAGTGACACGCATTAGTAGTGAACGGCCTCTTCTGTCAAGCAGAGGAAATAGTGAAAAACGTGAAGAAAACTCCATTACTTTTGAACCCAATGATGAAATTGCAGCGTTAACTATTCCATCACTATCCAGAGATCAGAGATCATGCAAAGCACTGCAAAACTCCTTAGGACGTAAGAAATTACTGTTGTGCGTCACGTAAGAAAATGTAAACAAGAATTTTGTAGGATTGTGTGTTCTCTTTCAGATTTATTGTTGTAATAATGACATGTAATGTGCTGTATTGACACATTTATAGGTAAGTGAAGTGAAGAAAAATAAACAAATAAACATGGACGAATATATGTAACTTAAAAAAGAGAGAAATATTTTTGATGTGGATTTCCATGTGTAATGTAAAAAGGAGAAAATTTAGTCATCAAATGATTTAAATTCATCTTCTATGTTTTGTAAGTATTCATTAAAAATGAAACAATCTTTTACTACGATGCTTCTATGAGTATGTATCTATATGTATATAAGTGCAGTATAATATGAAACAGTGTTTTATGTTGAGTCTTACATGTGTGCAAAAGTGAAGTGAAATACGAACTGTACAAAGCGCAAAATTTAAAGATAACTGAAGTCATTAACCAAGAATAGATGCAATATTACGAATTTGTCGACAAATATTTGTCAGCAAATTTTTCCAAAGAGGGAAATTTTATATATTGAAAACTTAATGACTTGTACGATGTTATGTTTAACGTGACTGCAAGCCATCAAGGGCTCTCCAGTGTAGGAAACTAGAGACTCGATGTAGAGAGCAGGCAAAAGTGGCAGCGCTCAGGTTACCAGACGTAAATTGTAACACTAGAACCCTGCAGATTTCAGACGCTCCAGCCAACTGACCCAAGGTAACGCCTGGACGCTGTTTTAAGGCGTCACAGTAGAAGATGGCCACAAAAAGGCACATCTTAGCAGAGGCAGCAAGCTTGTTATTTGATCCTCAGAATGTCATTGGGTTGACGTAAGCTAGAGTTGTTCTGACAGATATTGTGGAAGACAGCACTGACACAAACGAGGAAGGAGAGAAGCTGCGATGGCCGGTGGTAGGAATACAAAATGATCTGTACATTTAACTTTTATTAATAGAAAACTTATTTCAATTAGGGAAAGAAACATAACCTAATTTCACGTTGTGAAATTTCTTCCTATGCTTCCTGAGTCTCCTATACGCAATTACTTACACTCTTTATCATTCACAGTTCACTGTCAGGAGTCCGTGTACATTCTGCAAGGCCTATGGTTATCTGCGATGCTGTGGTTTTCCGCCAAAAGAAACTCTGTGACAGTCCTTTGCCTGAATCCTGCAGGGCTGTCCATAAGTCCGTAAGAGTACGAGGGAGTGAAGATCTCTGCTCAACAGCACGTTGCAAGGCATCATAGATATGTTCAATAATGTTCATGTCTGGGGAGTTTTGTGGCCAGCGGAAGTGGTCAAATTCAGAAGGGTGTTTCTGGAGCCACTGTGTAGCAATTCTGGACGTGTGGGGTATCTCATTGTCCTATTGCAATTGCTCATGTCCGTCGGAATGCACAATGGACATGGATGGATCCTGCACACGCCCAACACCATTACAGAGCCTCCGCCAGTATAGCACTCCCCTGCTGACATGCAGGGTCCATGGATTCATTGCATGGTCTCCATATGCGTAAACGTGCATCCGCGCGATACAATTTTAAACGTGACTCGTCCAATCAGGCAACATGTTTCCAGTCATCAGTAGTCCAGTGTCCAAGTTGACGGGCCCAGGCGAGGCATAAAGCTCTGTGTCGTGCAGTCATCAAGTGCACACGAGTCGGCATTCAGCTCGGAAAGACCATATCGATGATGTTTCATTCAATGGTTCGCACACTGATACTTGTTGATGGCTCAGCATTGAAATCCGTAGCAATTTCCGGAAGGCTTGCACTTCTGTCAAGTTGAACGATTCTCTTCAGTCGACATCGGTCCCGTTATTGCACGATCTTTTTCCGGTCGCATCAGTGTCGGAGATTTGTTGTTTTACCTGATTCCTGATATTCACTGTACACTCGTGATATGGTCGTACAGGAAAATTCCCACATCATCCCTACCTCGGAGATGCTGTGCCCCCTTGCTCGTGTACCGACTATAACATCACGTCCAGACTCACTTAAAACTTGATAACCTACCACTGTAGCAGCAGTAACCGATCTGACAACTGCGCCAAACACTTGTTGTCTTGTATAGGCGTTGCCGACCACAGCGCCGTATTCTGACTGTTTTCATATCTCTGTATTTGAATATGGTAGCATACACCAGTTTGTTTGGCGCTTCAGTGTACAAAAAGGCTTTTCAGGAGATGAAACGTTATCGAAAGTTGACCTAGGCTATTTGCAGCATTGGCGATGAATTCACCTTTTCCCAAAAGCGTAAAAAGGCTACTCAGCTAGGATGTATGAGCTCGTACATTTTAAAAAAATAACGCTAACAAATTTTAAAACAGTAGTAACGTCACCATTTAACGGCATTTATTCAGGAAAAAATTCGCAAGAAATTTGAGTACAGAATGGTACAGCCGGCTAGTTCTGTATGCGAAAATCAGATCATTAGCCCTAAGTTGACGGAAGATGCACGGTGGTCCCTGTTTCAGGTGTCCTTCGGCATGGGCTCGAGCTCTCTGCTGTGGGTGCTGCCCAACGAGCTGGCGCCGCCCCCGCTTCGAGTGCTGACTACCACCTCCGTCTTCGTCTTGGCGTCGTTGTTGGGCTTCAGCGACACCAAGCTGTTCCAGGTGGTCGCCGACACCTACGGCGCTTTCATACCTTTCTGGTTTTTCACGATGATTTCTTTCCTAGGGTTTTTCTTCGTGTGGTTCTTCATTCCAGAAACCAGAGGTCGCTCGTTGGCCGACATCTCATCAGAGATGAGCGTTGAACCTCCACACCGTCACAAGTCCAGCCAACCAATTTGATCACTCAGGCAGATATAGACGATATTTGAGCATCCTGAAAGATACAGCAAGCTGTATAATTCCGACAGGGGCGATACCGTTTCATCTGCATTGTTAAATGGGGACTTGCATCTCTGAATCGTTAATGTTGGACTAATGAAGTACCGGTATACTTCCTGTGTAGGAACCGGTGGAAGGAAGACAGACATTCCTTGAAATGGAGAACCTCTGTGATTGTAACCTCAGGAATGTGGTAAGAACCTACGACACAATTGTTCTAAATGTGGTTCCTCTGACAACAGCAATAGCAGAATCCTGTATTCAGTATCCCCAGTGTAATGAAATCAGACTCCTTATGAAGGAACAACCTACTTGTATTTTTTACATCCTTGTAAAATAAATGTTTATATTTTTTTACTGGTACTTATAGTTAGTTTCCTTGTGTACGTTAGAGGCCTTCTCTGGTATTTTTAATGCCTTACTTGACCCTCACCGATTCTCTTTCTTTTTTACTCTGTATGGACTAAATTATTAATGCGTGTAAAATTTGACGTATCTAAACGGAACTGACCATTAAGAAGACAGTATTTTTCTGTTACTTTGACGACATAGTTATCATATTTATCCTTCATTTAAACTTACCTCTATACTCAGAAAGCCATTGAAATGGGGCTAGTTTCCAATATTACAAAACGTTGCAGTTGCTTCTCATAAAAACTGTGTGCTTTCTTCGCTCTCCTTATTGCTGATATAGTACATATAGATCGAACGCGAAGTATGCACATTCAGTAATAAAATTTGATGTTATGTTCATATGAATTTATTAATACCAGTTGACAAACCCAGCATTGCCTCGGTATTCGTTTTGCCAATTTTCTATCATGTAGGAAAGTTTGTGGTGAAATATTGACAACGTTTCAACTCCTTGTATTCCACATACCATCTTTGAAGTTATGAACCAGTCGTGCAAAGAAACCTGCGCCATGTGCAAGTGTGTAAGTACAATAACTAAATTAAAAACTCTTGGCCCTGGCGAATATTGTATCTTGGGCGTACCAGCTTCGCGTGTCTACGATCTGATTTTGTATACCTTTAGGACTTAACAAACGATACTCACGTTGTAACGGGTGCGAGATTTCCCGATACGCTCCTGGGTTTGATATATAACCGAGTTTGTTCGAACAGTCAAGTGATATTTAATTCGCGCGATGCGAATTACGTAAAATAATCAGAGAGATTAGAGCTCACACAGAGACATACCGACAGTCTTTCTTTCCACGAACAATGCGAGACTGAAACAGAAAGGAGAAGCGATAGAGGTACTCAAAGTACCCTCAGCCACACACCGTCAGGTGGCCTGCGGAGTATGGATGTAGATGTAGATGTAGATAATAAGCTCTGTATGAATTTGACACTTTCGTGAAACAGTATTAAATCCTACTACTGCACAAACTCCTGTTGTGTTTGAACATATTTACGAGTTCTCATGCAGCACTGGTATACACTCCTGGAAATGGAAAAAAGAACACATTGACACCGGTGTGTCAGACCCACCATACTTGCTCCGGACACTGCGAGAGGGCTGTACAAGCAATGATCACACGCACGGCACAGTGGACACACCAGGAACCGCGGCGTTGGCCGTCGAATGGCGCTAGCTGCGCAGCATTTGTGCACCGCTGCCGTCAGTGTCAGCCAGTTTGCCGTGGCATACGGAGCTCCATCGCAGTCTTAACACTGGTAGCATGCCGCGACAGCGTGGACGTGAACCGTATGTCCAGTTGACGGACTTGGAGCGAGGGCGTATAGTGGGCATGCGGGAGGCCGGGTGGACGTACCGCCGAATTGCTCAACACGTGGGGCGTGAGGTCTCCACAGTACATCGATGTTGACGCCAGTGGTCGGCGGAAGGTGCACGTGCCCGTCGACCTGGGACCGGACCGCAGCGACGCACGGATGCACGCCAAGACCGTAGGATCCTACGCAGTGCCGTAGGGGACCGCACCGCCACTTCCCAGCAAATTAGGGACACTGTTGCTCCTGGGGTATCGGCGAGGACCATTCGCAACCGTCTCCATGAAGCTGGGCCACAGTCCCGCAAACCGTTAGGCCGTCTTCAACTCACGCCCCAACATCGTGCAGCCCGCCTCCAGTGGTGTCGTCTTCAGCGATGAGAGTCGCTTCTGCCTTGGTGCCAATGATGGTCGTATGCGTGTTTGGCGCCGTGTAGGTGAGCGCCACAGTCAGGACTGCATACGACCGAGGCACACAGGGCCAACACCCGGCATCATGGTGTGGGGAGCGATCTCCTACACTGGCCGTACACCTCTGGTGATCGTCGAGGGGACACTGAATAGTGCACGGTACATCCAAACCGTCATCGAACCCATCGTTCTACCATTCCTAGACCGGCAAGGGAACTTGCTGTTCCAACAGGACAATGCACGTCCGCATGTATCCCGTGCCACCCAACGTGCTCTAGAAGGTGTAAGTCAACTACCCTGGCCAGCAAGATCTCTGGATCTGTCCCCCATTGAGCATGTTTGGGACTGGATGAAGCGTCGTCTCACGCGGTCTGAACGTCCAGCACGAACGCTGGTCCAACTGAGGCGCCAGGTGGAAATGGCATGGCAAGCCGTTCCACAGGACTACATCCAGCATCTCTACGATCGTCTCCATGGGAGAATAGCAGCCTGCATTGCTGCGAAAGGTGGATATACACTGTACTAGTGCCGACATTGTGCATGCTCTGTTGCCTGTGTCTATGTGCCTGTGGTTCTGTCAGTGTGATCATGTGATGTATCTGACCCCAGGAATGTGTCAATAAAGTTTCTCCTTCCTGGGACAATAAATTCACGGTGTTCTTATTTCAATTTCCAGGAGTGTATATGGATATGTAAACATTTAAGGAAAGATAACAGAAAAAGACGAAAATGTCCTCCCATTTACCAAGTAGGTTACAAATGAGCATATCCATCCCAGTTACCATATCAGAATAACAGGTAAAATCTTCACCATACTTAAATCAGTTTGAAAACGAGACAGCAGTATCCAAATGAAACAATCAAAGCATTATTCAGGTGAAACAATCAAGACAGTTAATCATGAATTAAATGAAGAACAAAGGCAATTCAGTATAATAAGGCAACTGTAATTTTTATCACGAGATTAAATCACGGCGGAATGTTCCGTCTTGGAGATTGTACCACCAGAAACCCCCAAGGTCGAAGGACGAGCGAAATCTCGAGGATTGCATAAATCAAAACTGCAATCTTTTATTTATTTATTAGTTGCGGTTGTTAAGCGTGATCCGAATGATACAAATATCAGTTTGTGTTTCAATAATTTCTACAGTTACATCCATAGTAAATTAAAAACGCCAAGAAAGGTCGTTATGATAGTACCCACAGAAGCCACTAGATCACATGCCAAACAAAAGATAGAAAAGAACTTGGGATTCCCCTGCTATACAATTCCCGCCAGGATATCCACACCCCACACCCCCCTCACAAATTGTGTAAATCCCTCCAGATCCTCAAGCACCTTGCACTCCACCTCGCCTTCCGTATACGCTGCCTGTACCCCATGCGGATCCTCTAAGACCTGATTCCTTTCCCCCATCTGCTCCTATTCCATGAACATATCTGCATAATCTACACTTCCCAGTACCTTGATTCCCCTCATCCCCTGGTTGCTCCTCTCCTCTCCAACCCCCGCCCTCTGCTGGACCTTCACCGATGCGTCCCTCCTACCCTCCATTCCTACATACTTCATCTCCTTTCCCAAGGTATCTGCCATCGACTCACCATCTTGGATGATGCCCTCTCTCCCTCCAGTTATCCCTCCTGTCAACTATGATCCTCACCTCCTCCTCTGTCCTTTCGTTGGCTCCCTCTCCTCCTCTTCCATCCTATTTTTTCACTGCCTGTCATCTCTCTGCTTCCTTTCTCTCCCCTGAGTCCATTTGCATTTCCCTCCCTACCTTCTCCATTCTCTCTCGCATCTGCCCTGCCTCGCCTTATGAGCCCTCTCCTTCCATCGGTTGCCCCCCCCCCCTCCTCGTTTTTCCTCTCCTCTCCCCCTTTTTCCCCTCGTTTGTCCAGGTCCCCCCTCCCCCCATCTGCCCTTGGCTGTGGTGTGTCACCTTCGTGTCGACTTTCTAGTGCTGTGTTTCCAGTGAATGTTCAGTGTTGTGCGTCTTTTCCGAAGTTTTGCGAGTGGAAATCATACTGCCGCTGGGTGTGATTTTAATATTTTTTGCAAATAGAAACCAGACAAACCAAACTGTCGCCGTGTTTTTTAATTGTCTGTCTACTATTTTACCTGTCTGCTTCCTGTGTATTTTATTAGTATCGCCAACCCTTGGTTTTATGTTTCAACTTTCCACAAGTTTCCGCCGTTTTAAAATTTAAGTCACCGTTTTATCTTCTTATCCTGTTTTGAAAATTCTGTAGGCTGAAGACCAGTGTACTAAGCTGCTGCCAGGCCGCCCTCTTCGGAAAGAATCAAAATTCAATAAAGGAAAAAAAAGGGGGTCGGGATTCCCCGAACTGTGACGTAAACTACTCGTACAGTTTGGTTCAAGTTCTAACTCAAACCTACAAACGTCTCTACTGCATTCTTCGTACCTATATAGATGGCTATCATTTTTGTCCATAGCCGCTTGCGTTCTGCAGTAGAAAGCTGACAAAAGCGCTGCCAGATATCGGGGAAGTTGACTCGACTGAAGGAATGTCTTAGTACTGAAGAACAAGCTTTTTAATTTTTCACCCATACTGTGGCATTTTTTCACGTATCTCAGTGTTATGACATCATATCTCTTGAACTATGGGTGATGCAATGGTAACATTTTATAGGTACATTCAGTGGCATACTGTCTGTAAAATGTGATTACAGCTGGTAGAAGAGATATAATAAATTTAAAAGTCATGTACAATGTTGCATTTCATTACACATCTCTTTGTTAATGTCGTCACATCTCCTTAACTCTGATAGATAGATGGTATCCATACAGCTATTGTTTGCTGACAATAGCGTATGTGGGAACCAAGTGTACCCGAAATCGATTCGGTGGTTTAGGAGGAGATGCATAATACCTGTAACAAGGCAAAACATTTTCTTATCTCAAGAAGATATTGCAACAATGCATAATGATACTATTTAGGTAACGGCAACTGATTTAATATACAAATATTTAAAGCAGCAGAGACACATTATATCATGATGATTTTAATTATTTGCAATATTTAGAGAGTACAGGGTCTATATTTATACTATTTTTTACAAGCTCACACAAAGTGTAGTCATGTACACAATATACGTAATACACACACGAATACACACGCAACCAACAAACAATGTCAGAAGGGATGGTTCAGATACCATTCATCGAGATAAAATGATTGTCGTCGTTAAGCGACCGACTGAGTATCAGTGGCCGTGTAGTATGTATCTCATGGCCCCGCGTCTTAAGGCTGCTTGCTGGACTTCATAAGGCGATTCTTCATCAGTCCTCAGACACTCCTTATAGTCTTCGATCAAATCCTAGGCTTGTCTCTGGGGACACCTGCATCTACTGGGCGAGCGTGTATCTTCGATCTGAGCACTACAAACTCCACAACCAGCTAGCCATTCGTCTCGTTCTTCATCAGACCAATAACCTTCGTGTTTTAAGGTGTTATACCTCAAGGTTTATCTCCAGAAATTCCAGATGTGATGAGTTCCTTTGCACTATAGCCTTTAAGCGGGGCATAATCTAGCCTAGGAGACTAGTCCTTCACTAGAGATTATGCCCCGCTTAAAAGTTGACCTGATGACGTAATCTCTAGCATCATAACACCTATCCTAATGGTAAACTAAATGAGCACCGCGATGATTTCTAACATTTTCCATGGTTCATTCGGAATCTTAATTATCCAGTAACTTAGAGAAATTTTTCACCCGCTACAGACCTCTGTTTCGTGTTTAAGTTGTTGTACTTTGTATCCCTTCAACAAGGGACACTGCTCGGAAGAGATGGCGTATGTGATCCTAAGAAGTGGCAACACGTACCTGAGACGTTTTTGGAGATGTCTACAGTGCAAAATGTGTTTCTCCATATTCCACAGAGGTGTCATCAGCTCGGGGACCGAAGTATTTTGCGCGACTAGGTGCTCTGAACACAATGGCAGGTCACTGTGATCGCCATGGGATATACCAGGCCTGGCCCCAGGACATATCCCCTATCAGCATCAGCTGCGACATTGAGAATCCTAAACTTCAATCTGACGATTTCATCTTTGGTCAGCCATCGGAACCCGCAAATCGGCGGAGTGTGTTCAAAAAATTGTTCAAATGGCTCTGAGCACTATGGGACTTAACATATGAAGTCGTCAGTCCACTAGAACTTAGAATTACTTAAACCTAAGTAACCTATGAACATGACACACATGCATGCCCGAGGCAGGATTCGAACCTGCTACCGTAGCCGTCGCGCGGTTCCAGACTGAAGCGCCTAGAGCAGTTCGACCACAGCTACCGGCGCGGAGTGTGTTGCATGGCCTATCTGTAGAGGTTGTTTACATCCAAGTGAAGTATGTAACTCAAATCGTTAGATGGCCGGTACTCTGCTCTCACAGAGGCGCAGGTTGTTCGCGTTGGTGTACCTATGGACTAACTGGCAAAGCCCTGCAAATCCCGTGTCCGAAAAAAACAACGCATTGACTTCGGTCAGCTGTTACTACACGTCTTTTTTTACATTGCGTCGCACCAAAGCCCCAGAACGTTGTAACAGAAATCAGCATCCTTCTTCTAAATCACCCTCCATGTCTCCATGCACATAATAGAATTAGTGATTCCTCGCCACCACAGAGAGAGCTTTCCAGCCGGGAAGGGGGGGGGGGGGGGAGTAGTCGTACCGCCGCGACCTGCCGTGTGGGCGCTGTCTGCGGCATCAACTCAGACTCGGCTTGGCTGGGAGTGATGCACTGTGTGGTGCTCTGACAGAATGGGTAAGCGTTTTTGGCCACAAGCCAAAGTGCTACAGTACTGACGGCAGAAAATCTAAATATGTGAAGTGCACGTTAGAAATTTCTGCACAAACTTGGGCATTCCAAATCTCTAATGCATTTATTAATTACATTAGTTTGTGGAAGTGTTTCTTTAATAGATATTTCAACGTGACCATGTACATTCTTTTACGATACGAATTTCTGACTGGGCCCGTATACACAAGAGACAAGCAGACAATGCGTCTTTTCTGTTAGAACGAACTGCCAAAATTAGTCTACCTTCAGAGTCCCTTGGGGGCTGCTAGCCGAAATTTACACTCTTATAAGACGTGTACCAAAATTACTCTGCAGTCCTACTAATTTATTTCACTCTTACTTCAATGATGTGGAAATGTTGTATCAGGCAAAGGACATGGTGGTGAATGTAAAACCACATAATGTAATCACCAAAAAGAGAAACCGCATTAGGTGTGTTGATATTTCCAGAAATATAACATCTTTCAGGTCATATGGAAAACTGTTCCCTATTCCTCAGAAATGCAGACAAGCATAAGTGTAACAGAGAATCAATACGAGGGAATTCACAAAATGATATGCACTCATGTAGTGGAGCACGTGAAGCACTGTTTGATGTTGACAAAATCTGCATTCAGTGTAGAGAGAACGAAGATTAGAAACAATAGATATTACATTAAATAAGGAAAAACTTTTAGGAAGTTCAAACAAATTTATGGTATATAACTAATACCAATGTGAATTTGAAGGGCGGTCTGAACATCAACTAGATGGGAGCCAATTGGCAGTAATAAGTCTTAGTCTTCCCCGGACTTGCAGACAATGTCATCACAATTGTACGAGGACCTACAGTTCAGTGTGATATCTTCAGGGCTCATTCTACTAGTTTTGTCATCTACACAAAAGATATGAAACTACAACAAAGGCTAGAAACCTTCAGGACGCTACGTCGGGTTAAACCTGGGATTCGAATAAAGCACTGATAGCGTAAAATCACTCTCAACGTCATCCAGGATTCATATGCATAGAACTCCACAAGCAAATAGATTGTTCTGAATAATTGACGGGAGCCTCTATCGTATTATGTGTTCTGTTTAGTCTCTCTCTCGCTCTCTCTCTCTCTCTATCACTCTCTCTCTCTCTCTCTCTCTCTCTCTCTCTCTCTCTCTCTTTCTCTCTCTCTCTCTCTCTCTCTGTGTGTGTGTGTGTGTGTGTGTGTGTGTGTGTGTGTGTGTGTGTTTCCCATCGTAACTTGGTACAGGACCAGATTCGTGCTTTTAGGGATTGGTACAGGACCAGATTCGTGCTTTTGGGGATTGGTGGGTCCAATAACTGACAACATTTTAATATTACCACGATCTTCCTCTGTATCTGAGTGGTCAGTATGGCTAATTACCACGCTGGGGACATGTGCTCGATTACTAGCACTGTCATGGGTTCTTCTTTTGTGGGAGAAGTGGGCCAGAGTGCACTCATTCTCGCTATGCCTACTGAGCCGCTACCGGAATGGGAAGAACTAGCGGCACCAGATTTGCTAACACGTCAACGACTGGGAGAGAGGTGTCTACCGCCCACGACCCTCCATGTCGCATCTCACTAACTACATTGGTTGAGGATGGCACGGCGATTGGACCGGATGGATTGGCTCGTCTGTGGTAAGCAACGGAACTTTCTTCTTACACGTAATCAAAGGATTGTTTGGTTTGGAAGATCCCAAGGCAAAGGGCTATTGTTTACTTTCTACTGTTCATCAATATGGTAATTTCGATCCTAGATATATACCAGAAACTGTGTGTTGAAACACCTTGCCAAACATCACGAATTTCATTCAACTCGTCCTACGCTCCAAAATCCTCATTGGAGTGTAGTGTCGTTTCACTTAGTCAATTAATACTGACGATCAGCTTATAGCAGTGTAACGGCTGAAACTTGTATGATATCAAAGCTACGACTTTTGGTGTATGCCTGAGTAGCAACTGTGATAGAAGTGGCTGGGGATAAGCCCCGGCCGCGTATTGTTCTCTCTGCCTCTGCTCCATTGTTCTAAAATCATATTCAAAAAGAATACAATCAGAGACACACACTGCCTTGTAGGTAACTGTAGAACGACGGGAACTTTATTTAGGAACTGCAAACGGGAAATTGTCTATACGCAATACATGTAATGATGAATCTATTGGTTGAAGAGAAAACAGAAGGACGTCATCATTAGGCGAGACTATAAATACGTATTACTAGCGGTCACTGTAATTATTATTTTGGACGTTCCTGCATTGATCCTTAAGTTGTTCTTGTTGTGGTCTTCAGTCCTGAGACTGGTTTGATGTAGCTCTCAATGCTACTCTATCCTGTGAAAGCTTATTTCTCTCCAAATACGTACTGCAGCCTACATCCAATTGAATCTGTTTTGTGTATTCATCTCTTGGTCTCCCTCTACGATTTTTACCCTCCTCGCTGCCCTCCAATACTAAACTGGTGATTACTTGATGCCTCAGAACATGTCCTACCAACCGATCCCTTCTTCTAGTCAAGTTGTGCCACAAACTCCTCTTCTCCCCAATCCTATTCAATACTTCCTCATTAGTTACGTGATCTACCCACCTAATCTTCAGCATTCTTCTGTAGCACCACATTTCAAAGGCTTCTATTCTCTTCTTATCCAAACTGTTTATCGTCCATGTTTCACTTCCATACATGGCTACACTCTATACAAATACTTTCAGAAACGACTTCCTGACATTTAAATCTATACTCGATGTTAACAAATTTTTCTTCTTTAGGAACGCATTCCTTGCTATTGCCAGTCTACATTTTATATCTTCTCTACTTCGACCATCATCAATTACTTTGCTCCCCAAATAGCAAAACTCCTTTATTGCTTTAACTGTCTCATTCCTAATCTAATTCCCTCAGTATCACCTGACTTAATTCGACTACATTCCATTATCCTCGTTTGCTTTAGTTGATGTTCATGTTATATCCTCCCTTCAAGACACTGTCCATTCCATTCAACTGCTCTTCCAAGCCCTTTGCTGTCTCTGACAGAATTACAATGTCAGCGGCGAACCTAAAAGTTAATATTTCCTCTCCATGGATTTTAGTACCTACTCCGAATTTTTCTTTTGTTTCCTTTACTGTTTGCTCAATATACAGATTGAATAACATCGGGGAGAGGCTACAACCCTGTCCTACGCCCTTCCCAACCACTGCTTCCCTTTATGTCCCTCGGCTCTTGTAACTGCCATCTGGTTTCTGTACAAATGTCCTTATGGACTACTGAAAAGAAGACAGCTGGTTAATTTGATGTTTTATTTACACACAACCGGTTTCGTGGCCTAAAGCCGCATCGTCGGTGGGAAAGTGTAATATAAAATGTCCCAGCTTTGTGCATCGTCAAAATTATGAAAAGTAATTTCTGAAGCACACACAATATGGAAAGGTCATACGTGTATCTATTCAGCGAATATTTCATACTATAACAGACAACTAATAATATTTTAATTTATTTAAAGACAAAGAGATCATGTAGCCTTTCTCTTCTGCTTTGTGTTTGTACTTCTTGAACGTCAGCTACAAATTCAATGCAACAGAGTGAAATGTGAGCCAGTGTTAAACAAATTCTCTGCACTTCCTTGAATTCTGAGTAAAGATTGCACGTAATAATTTGCTTTCACTCATATTAGGATTAATCAATTTCTCTCTTTATAAAACAGACTAATTTCTACTCAAGTGGAACTTGCAGAATAGGTTCGACTTTTGTGGTTGAGCCTAAAACATATTTCCTGAATCGGACCTCGTAAACGAATAAACACTGTGCACTCTCTATGAAATAGGAGATACAAGCAATGACAATTAAATAAGGAAGTAATATAATATCAGCGCGCAAACGCCCCACTAGTTTCCACTGAACAGAGGCGGCTCTCAGACCAAATAAGATGATGCGACGATATTAGACCATCCATAGTCATGTAATATATAGTAAAACGCGAAACAAACCTTCAAACAAAATATGGAAAGACATGCTGTATACTTATTCTCAGATAAACATGGCAGTTTACATACATTAATAGCAATGTAGGCTACATTAATGTTTTTCGTATGTACGTGAAATAACCTGAAAAATTAGACTCTTTCTTGAGTTATTTAAAGTTTCTGAAAGAGGCGCCACACAGCCCCCTTGCTTGCTGAAAGCACGTGTGCTGGCACCTTACTTTCAGTATTGAATTTAGTTAGCACCACATCACAAATATCAATTTTACGGTTACGTGAAAAGGTCTGAGACCAAACATGTCCTTTCATATTAAATTATTCTTTATTATCATTCGTGTCCTTTGTAAGTCATTTTATATCTCAGTATTCGTCAGTAATGTCTCAGTTTGTTAAGTTTCCATTTATAGTATCAGAATATGAGTATTTAGCATTGTCGTATTTCATAGTTCACCAGAGATGGATTGACCAGCGAATACTACCTAGGCGTTAGGCCTTTTAGGATTTTAAAATGTTAGGATGATAAGTTGCCGTCTCTTTATCTAAGAATAGATTATCAATGCAGCTAGCCGCTATCTCTGTGTAATGTCTTGCCTGTATAGACGTGTATCTGTTGCCCTTAAGATCCCTTCACCTTCACACATAAATCTATACAGTAAAGTAAGGCCCTCCCAGTTCTCGGATGATCCGTGATAAGACAGGCGAAAAATTAGACTAATGGAGGATTATTAGTATTATCTCTATTTTCATTCGCTCTCTCTCTTTCTCTCCTTTATATATATATGTAGTTTTTAATATAAGGTTTCATTATAAAAAGAATCAGCCAAACAGAATCTTTGGTGGAGTCCTTCGTCTTGGTAATCAGCGGCTGTCTTGCTGTAGGAGATCTTTACATTTATTATTACTATTTAACACTGCAGTCAGTCGGGAGAATCAATCGTTTGGACAATTTGATTGCGAATTCCAGATGTGTACGAAGCCTTTTTGGACGATTTAACACAGACTCAGTGATTGGAGGCTCTCTTCGACACAACTGAAACTTCCACACTAATTACAGGGCCAACGTGATCAACAAATGATTCAGAAAAAACTCATTCGTTCATTCATTCCAGAACAAAAAAGTCACAAACCTTATTTATGGTGGAAATCCTGTATTAAATTCATCTCCATTACATGTCCAGATCTCCGGTGATTCCACACCGTAATTATTTTCCTTTTACAATCTCTTTCTCTTCAAAACAAACCGCTAGCGGCACAAATGTTAATTGGCTCGCTTTAGCGAGAAGAAAAGCAGAATATCTCTCTCTCAGAAACACGTCGACACCTCAACAGATACTCCAGAAGCTGTCCTATTTACCACTGTAACAACCATGGAGAATGCATATATGCATCTCTGTTATTTCAAAGAATAAACGCACTGCTGTCGCCGCATATATTACGAGAAAATCTGATCAGATAACTTTTCCAAAGTGAATGAATGTGGATGGTTTGATTGAAAATGATTAATTGGTGCGTGGTAGAGGGTATTTGCTGTGGGGACATTACAGTCTGTTATTTCACAAGTAGCCAGTGATAGATCATGTAGGCCGGCCGTGGTGGTCTCGCGGTTCTAGGCGCGCAGTCCGGAACCGTGCGACTGCTACGGTCGCAGGTTCGAATCCTGCCTCGGGCATGGATGTGTGTGATGTCCTTAGGTTAGTTAGGTTTAAGTAGTTCTAAGTTCTAGGGGACTGATGACCACAGCAGTTGAGTCCCATAGTGCTCAGAGCCATTTGAACCATAGATCATGTAGTTATTTTAAGATTTGCCTGAATGTAAAAAAGCAAAAATATGTTTTCAGTGAAAGAACTCTAAATAATTTTTTTAGAATGGCGGATTGGTTATAAAACAGTCACTACTGACGTGATTAGTCGGGATACAAAAATGAAATTACTGTGTGGAGTGCTAAATGGTGGCACTTTCTTACCAGTGTGACGCTCCCATTACAAGCCAGAAAAAAGTTGAGTTTTATTACATACTAATAAAAATAATCAAAATTAACCAGAATGTTATGGTGCTTTAATTGTAATTGATTATTCAAAGTAAACTGCACTTTTCCATTTTATATCAAAAACTTCTACTTCCTCTAATAACGAAAAACATGGATTAACTTTCTTTTTATGAAGTATTTTAAAATTTTATGAAGGGGTTGTGATGCTTTGCCCCACTTCACGTAAGTGCGTTGTTGGTGCAGACAGGGGAGTCTCGAAATCTTTTGCGAAATGACGAGCCATGCTCACTATTGTTCATCGACGGCTGGAATTCGCACGCCTGTAACTCATCTGAACGTCCACTGATTGGCGAGTAGTGGTCTCTTCAGAAGAATCACGTTTTATGGTGAGTGTGGCATGGGACGTCTGAACGCAAACAGCCAGTAACAATCGCCGGAAGAGTCCAGGCCGCACAGCATTGTCTGCGTGATGTTATTATGGAAAGCATAATGTCTCAACATAAGTGCGCAGCTATCCTTGGGGACCATGTCCACCCATTCGTGCATTTTGCTTTTCCTCGGCACGATGACAGTTACCAGCAGCACAATGCAACGTGTCACGCAGCTCGCAGCGTACGTGCGTATTTCGAAGAGCATCAAGATTTATTTATTGTACCCCTCTGCTTACTAAACACCCGTCTTCAAAACCCAATCCGAATTCGTTGGGATCATTTCGCTCGGACTGTTCGTGCCATGGATCCTCATCGGAGAAATCTATCGCATCTGGTCCAGGCACCGGAGTCGGTATGGCTCCAGATCCCTGTTGGAATATTTCAGAACCTCACTGACTGGGCTGCACATCCCTGCCGGTAGATTCCGGAACCTCATTGGCTCTCTTCTTGCACGTCTCGCTGCGGTCCACACTGCAAAAGCTGTTTATTCAGGATTTTGATATGTGCTCAGTGTGAGGAAATTCTTTTCCAAAATGTACAAATACTGCAATGTAAAGGTGAACAAAAAACCTTTTAGAGTTGTTGCTGGTGAATGCAGTCAGCGACAGATACCGCTAAAACGAATCTGAAAATGGAGAAAAAGCTGTAGTCATTCGGAGACGGGCATGATAACCCGAAATCAATAACTGCAGTATATTAAATCCTCACAGAAATATTTATGGTTAGTTAATTTACTAAATCCTCACAAAAATATTTCTGGCTCGTTAATTTCCCCGAGAATAATACTTAACTGAATAACTACACAGAGTTCAATAAGACCCTACACGCTTAAAACATCATCAAAAACCTTATAGCATTTTTTTTTAAAATTTGTGGAATTCTGGATAGTGTGAAGCGATGTAAAAACATTCATGCCATTTATCGTACTGTCAGCTGGTATAGGAGATATACAAAGTTTAAAGATAGTTTCTCCTATAAATTAAAGTTTTTCAGTTGCTTATAGCACTAAATTCCATTCTCTATCAAGAACTTGCAAAAACCCTTTGTCGACAAGTCTAGAAGTGCCACAAATATAGCACTAAAATTAGTATTTAATAAATTAGTTACGGTATTTAATGTCCAATTATGTTTACAGGTAGAGCTGTATTAAAATTTCTTTGCTGCTCTAGTTATTCCCTAGATTACATCTATCGCCTGAAATTATTTCTGGAAAAAAATGGTTCAAATGGCTCTGAGCAATATGGGACTTAACTGCTGAGGTCATCAGTACCCTAGAACCTAGAACTACTTAAACCTAACTAACCTAAGCACATCACACACATCCATGCCCAAGGCACGACTGGAACCTACGACCGTAGCGTTCGCGCGGTTCCAGACTGTAGCGTCTAGAACCGACCAGCCACACCGGCCGACTTTTGGAAAAAGAAGTCTTTTTTAGTTGCTACTGTCAACAAGTACCCCTTGCCCAGTGTCGATCACCATTCTTTCGAATACAAATTGATAATAAGTTTCACTACCTCACCACCCTACGTGTAAATCAGCAGACAGCTGTTTAATGAAGCTGATAGTGTAGACGTTTACTCGAACTTCGTAACTTGTTTATGCGGAGGTTATTTAGCGAATGAAGGCCATTAACGAAATTACTGTCATTAATAACGTCTGTTGAGTGAAACTGCCTTAACTTCCCGTGCAAAAAGTTGTAATCTAATACTCGCGTGCAGCCACAATATGAATGTCTTGCTGCTGACAGCCCTTTTCCGAGGTGTGACAGTGGACAACGCTTGTTCTGCTGCAAAAGTCTGTGGAGGATAGATAACGCACCAAGAAAAATCATGTGCTAAGAAAAGTGTGCAGTTTACTATAGCAGGCGTTCGTAACCACGTGTGAAAGAACGTCGTGGACTGCTTGTGCTTACAGAATTACTAACGCTTTTCTTAAGATACTGAGAGGACTCTACACTACTCCATCAAAGTTAAAATTATCCCGGTACAAAACTGTATAATGCTTAATTAAAATCCTAATGAAGCATTTACCATTTTTAATTAATAACGTAATTCGTAACAAAAAATCACTACTACAGTAAAGAGACGAGAAAGATAATTCAATGGATAAGTTCCAATACTACATATTTCCGGTGATTAAACTAAAGCCTAGCTTTGTAGGAACATAATCTGTTTACGGAAACTCTCATACAGGCATGTACCGCTGTAGGCACACTTTGACAGCCGTAGATTGAATAAAAAATAAACTTTAATTTGTGTAATTGAAATAGTTAGGTATTGCTAACAAAACAAGAATGCAATATAATCCTAAGAGAGTAAACGGGTAAGAATGCCCTAGATTAAAATTCGTTTGATTGCATTAATCTATAACTAATAAATAGAACAGTGCTCGCTCTCACTTCGCTCAGATCATTCTGTTAGCCCGTTTTGGTTCGATCACCTTGTTTCCTCATTGAGTGTTCATTTTGGTTCATTGTTTGCTCGTGTGAGGGAGATTTATCTTGAGTTGTGAAAATGTGTGAGGTCAGAAGGATAAACAAACCTTAAATTCTCAAAAATACGCTATCTATGTTTGAAGAGGAAACACGTGGAAAATATAACTAAGAAATAGTTTCTGTTTTATTTAAAGTGCAATTCAAGACTAGTTTTGGGAAAGACCAGTTTAATTAACCTTGAATGATTCATTCTCAAACTGTGTTGAGAAAAGATAACTGTTAAATCGTTTCAAATTTAATCTAGTGTTAACCAGACTATTTTTTATAGATGTTCATATTGAAAGTTCGACAGTCCATTGTTCAGTAATCAGTCAACATTAACTATCAGCTTAACATCTGTAGTCTCTGTGAAAAGGAAGTATTTTAAAGCATAACCAAAGTATATTTCAGTTTGCTAGGTCCATCACTATATGAAAGAAATTTTTTATCTGTGATCAGTTTCTATCAAAGAAGTAAGTCAACTATGGTTAGTTCATAATAAAAGTAAACTGTATTTAACGCGGATAGTTTTGTCTTCTTCCTCGTCCTTGAGGTACATCGATGTGTGCTTCAAAATCATATCTACTGCAAGAACTTAGCTAGGAAGAAGCCACGTAAGCACATAGAATTTTTAATACGATCGTCTATAAAAAACAGCTAGGGGAACACAGGATTAAATACACCACCTACATCAAAAATATATAAAACACTTAAGAGAGAGGCAATAGTATGTAACTGTATTAACAGAAACTGTTTAGTGGAAAAGCAATGTAAAAAATTGTAATTTCATGTTTCTTTGAAAGTACGAGCTACTGTAGTTGTTTTCCTTTGTTCTAAGCGTCTCGAGTCTTGTTGATCACGAAATTATCAGAGCGAAAATAGCCACTTTTACCTAACTTTAAAGGGGTCGACTGATACTTTGCGACAAGCTTTGCAATTTCGTGTGGTAAAATAAGGACATCGCATACCAGGACCGAGGACTCCAGAATGGATCATTTCATCCAGATCACATTAATCCGAAGTATCCGTTCCACTGCAGTTACAATCAGTAAAAATAAAAGAGCTATTCATATTTCCTTATTAAAAATTAAGGAATGTATTCAGATTCCAGAACTAAAAATTCTAGTGAATATGCAGATATCTACAATTCAAATAGAATATTTAAAGGAAAGCACATCCCATTCTGTTGCGCTAATAATCTAAATTGTGCTGTGAATCAAAGACTCCGTTAAGCATTTTCATCTTAAACAAAAATTGTATATTAGACGTTGATCTGAGAGTCAATATCCTAGGGCGATGAAGGCAGTCTCTTTTCCAGTACTCTATTTGCTGTGCTTTAAGCACCGTTCGTCATCAATAAGGGGGAGAAAATTAAATACTGGGCAGTGCAGAAAAGGGCTGTGAAAATAAGCATGTACTAAAAATATCTAATGTCGAAATTATTTCCGAAATGTATGACGCTTCTGTCTCGATAACCGTGTCCCCTGAACGCTAGTGCAAGTCAAAACACGAGACATGACACAATAAAATATGTCGAGCGACTAAAATAAAATTTTCTCCTTGTGGTATAGGTCGAAGTTTAAGGTAAACAATGGAATATAGACTAAACTTTAATGCTTCAAATGTATTCGCAGTTGCGAATATGGACAACTGTCAACTGTACGGTGGAATGATGACAATGAAAATCTGTGCCGGACCGGTAGTCGTACATGGATTTCCCGCTTATTGCGAGCGGGCATCTTAACTGTAAGCTATCCGAGCTCGATTCACAGCCAGACCCAAACTTCCATAAGTGGTCAACCGTGCGTCTACAACCTATACTCGTACATCCGTCATGTGTGTTCCCGTACAGGTCAGACACTACAATCGAAAGTCACTTGCGTGGTGCCGGCGAATAAACACGATATTGCAGTGCCTGTGTTGTTTCGAAGTACGACACAGTGACTGCCCCTTCATTGCATCGTTCTTCGAAACTAAAAAATGTAATATTTAATGACAACACTTCTTTCAGTAACGTGGATCAAATCTCTCATTTTCCCTCGTCAGGCTGATAAAAAAGTCACCACAAAGATATCTGCGAACTGAGGGTCACAAATTCTCAGCCCAGAGGTACGAAACATTTGTTCCTAGGAGCTTAATCATGGTTAATGGAAAAATTTTGGAGTTACCTTACAGGCTGACGACTCATGACCAAGGCTACTGATAACCAACACATTCAGACACTGTAGATGTTAACTGTCGTCGTTATGTATGCAAATCAGGTATTGTTTTAGTACTAACATATTATTGTTAGGGATTAAGGAAACTGAGTATATGAGACGTGAGATGTAGAATAGTAGCAGCGATGTAACAGAGGACTAACTATACAGCTGAACCAAACAGTTTAAATACCTTGCAGTTGCAATTTGTACAGATGTATAACCCAATTGTGACATATCAAAATTTGTACCTCACCCGTACTACCTCATCACGATAAGCGGAAATCCACGTTCAAGTCACGCTCTCGCACAAATCATCTTATGTCACAACTGGGTAATACATACATACCTATTGCAGCTGATGTGAAATTCGTGTTCAACGAATAATATGGAATGATATGTAATAATACTTTACGGCACGGGAAACTTCGTATCCCAACAACAGAAGATGTACAAACACTTTACCAAATGGAAATCACGTAATTACAACATATGAAACCAAACATTCTTCACGGCAATAGTGGCGTTGTCTTCCGCGAACTACGGACATCAGAAAATTTACTTATAATCAATGAACATAGCCTAATTTCAGTTCAGCGAAGTAACAACTAACTTGAATGACATGTGATACATGCATATACACAATCATGTTTCCAAATATAGAACGGATGAAGATTAGGCTTTAAGTCCACTCGATAAGGAAGTCGGTAGTGATGGATCACAGGCTTCGATTTGGGAACGTTACTGACCGAAAATGTATGTGACCGTTTCAAAGAAATCATTCGGGAATTTCCCTTAAGTAATTTAGCGAAAAAGTGGACAAGCTAAATTTGTGTGGCTTAACCCTCGTCCTCTTCAATGCGACTCTGCTACTTTTAGAGTGCACCACATCACTCCCTGTGAGTAAATGCGGGCGTCTCTTAGAAGATAACTGAATGAGGCACGTAGCCTTTAGTATACATCCTGTGCAAGACATTGGTATACGATATATATGGTTATGACAATAATGGATTGAAAAGAATTTGTATTCCAGCATCATAAGATACTCTCAGGAAATGGCTATGTTCCTTGTATTTTATTAAAATAAAGAGTGGCCAAAACGAAGCAGGTCCAACACATGTATTCTATATTTCTTGGCAACGTAATATAACCCAAAAAAGCCTATTAGAAAACAACTTGAACGGAGTTTGAAGAGCTTAAAACTTTTCTCAAGTGAAATATAGACAAAATAAAGTCTAATAAAACTGCAACTCTGGTTAACTGAGATAGCAGAAAGTAAATATCATCGTGACAGAACATAATTAAAAGGAATGTACGTTTATGCTTACATATATTCTGCTTTCGACGAGTTAAAATATCTAGACCAGGCCGTGCTTGTTCAGGGCTATCGGCGGTTTCTGAATGAACTGGTATCGGAACATTTGGTTCCCCACCTTCTCATTTCTCCAGATGAGATCCGGTCCACTCTGTCTCGGCATGTGAACTCACAAAACGCGCTACATTATGCTTCTGAAAATCGTCGTTAGTTCATTGATCACCCATTTGATAGAGCCGAGACTTGTATTTGATGTCAAATTTTCAGGTCAGAATTGATTTTGTCCATCATGTATACAACATGATTTCACCGAGGACTAGAATTCGTCGACTTTATAATCTCGTGTTAAGCATTGTAGATTTAACTTCGTTTTTAAAACAGGGTGCTTCAAAGATTTTACATCACGAGCCTAGGGGTTTGATTACTTCATTAGGTACAACTTTTGTCACAGACAAAATGTTCGTTGATGCATTCCCGCAACGCTAGGGTTCTTTCTGTTGTTGGTAATGCCCCTGACGGGCTCCATGATGTAGGCATTATGCTGTGTTTATATTAATTGTGCGTTGTTTATAATCAAGTCATCTGCTTCGCGTGGCAGCCTGCGTTGGACCTCTGCACCTGCCCCACGGATAGTATCACAGCAACAAAAACTGCAGTTAACTGCACGTGCTAAATTCAGTTCCTTTTTTCTATCCCACCTGCGTTGTTACCGCTTCCTAAGACGAAACAGCTGTGGGTTGATGGTCATTCCACTAAGTACGCCAGACAACCCATGAATACTTAATCCTCATCAGAACTGACGGACATGGATGTGATGTATATTAAATAGAGGGGCTGTGGAGGCTTAGCAGTTTGTTGCAAACAAAACAGTTTTCAGAGATTTACTCTGCATAATTTTGACAGTGAATTTTGATTATTTAAGATAAAAATAATTCGTTTTACTACCCAAGTTATTTGGAATAACCACGTCAGAATGAAGTAACAGACTCCGAACAAAACATAAAATACGAAAAAAATTCTGTAAATAATTTCGTAAATATTTAAGGAAACGGCTGTAATTTGGTTCAGTTATTAATGAAAAGAAAAAAATAAACACCCACTCTTTCACGAATATGCGGTAATAGGACGTCCTACTCAATGTAAATAAGATTTACATAGCTGACAGCTGTCAGAATCAAATTTCCCTCTGTTATCGTGTTTTGCAGCAATAGCGAACGAGCAGCCTTACTATGGCTGGTAGGTGCTCGGAATCTAATGGCGGAGATCACAGCTTACGCAGGTTGGCACATATCACAAAAACATTCCTAAAACCATTTGGTAGAACACCGTCCACAAATGTAAAATCACAACCTTCTAAAAGAGACGCTGAAACATATGTAATAACAGCTGCAAGTACCATAAAATACGAAAATAAAGACGGTAGATACTGATAAGGACTTCTGGGGGTGGAATCGACAATGTCGACACAGATTGTGAGAGCACTTTACAGAAAGTACAATTGTTTTATAAAGAAAGTAAATTGAGAGAAAAGTTCGTTACAAAAGAAACGGAATTTACATTTTGAACTATTTAAAATGCTTTGAGTCTGTGTAGGGGAAAGAGATTGACGTTGCAGCTTACCTAAGAGAAGCTCATTAATGCTGGTGGCGTAATTAAAGTAGTTCCATCAGAGATGAAAATGCAATGAATACATCGAATTAGTTATTGTAGGCTTCTCCAGGCTGCAATATTATCCACCACTGCATGCCTGTCCTATCCTCATCTTACCGTACCCTACATTGTTAATGTTTTACATTCATATATTATTTCTGTAATGTTTATGACATATCCGATACGATTTTTCTAAATTTCCTATGGATGAATAAATAAACAAACAAAATAATAACGAAATTCTTTAGCGACTGGCCGCTCGGGCATAATTGTTGATTTATAAATCCACATTGGTATGTGTGCAATTAATACGCTCCTTAACACACGATTCTGTTTCTAATGTCCCGTACACTGTTTGAAAATAGTATAGAATTCACTTTCACTTCCCTATCACGAGGTTACAGTCCGTCTGCTCTTAGCAGTCACGAGTATGATCTACCGAAAAACAGTGAAACACATTACAACAGCTTAAAACCCCTCTCGACGACATTTAGTGTTTAACGCTCGTAGCGGCTCACTATGTTGCACACAAGATAATAAATTGCAACTACATTAGATTTTGCAACTCAGTTAAGTGTGAAACTGTTCGGTGCTAACCACGACAAACACAGTCCATTTCGTCACTGGCGTTTATAATATTTACCGAAGCTCAAAGTATTCACAGTCTTTCATTTTGTTTAATTATGTCCTTGTCGAAATTCAGTTTATACTGTTACCGAACCATAAGAAGGTAGCCATAAATTTTCGTATGTTCATGTCTAGCACAATGAGACATATAAAAGCGTGTCCACGCCACGACACTGTACACAACTGACTGTCACTCTCCGACTGCGGCTATCGATATCGCTCTCAAATAGCAGTTCATACAACAGTTCTGCACATTACATTTGTTTTACATGGCACATTTCACAAAAGCATTACAAAGAAAATCAGAACTACATTGAAACTTTTGTATAGTAAACATGTACCGTGTCCCCGAGTTTAAATTCGCATACTTCCCACGGATTTGGAACCCTCTGACCGCAAGAGCGCATGGAGCTTTGTTGTCGCCGGTAGAGGGCAGATCGGAGAAAAACATAGTTGAGAGCTGCGGAGACCTGGAGAATAAGAGAGTGTGCCAAGGACGGCAAAGGGTGCAATTGTGGTGCCTTTGCTGACTGCGGATTTGGCGCAGCCGAGTGTTGGTCGCAGCCGTCAACATGGCTCGTTAAAAGCTACTTCGGCAGGAAGCACAATATTCGGAATGTCCTCTGCTACTGAAGTTGCAAGCAGTTTGTGCCCAATGTGGTGCCGGGTTGGAGTCCGTTCTGATTTGCAAGTACTGGACGCGGTGGCGTCTGCTGGATGATACCTGTGAGTTTCCGGTTACTTGTAATCTTCGTTACATCCTTCTCTCCGCGCTCTCTAAGTAAGCGTTTGTCAATGGGCGCTGAGTTTGACGAGAGATCATGGTGAGTATCCGAATAGTGTGGAAGTCCCTTGGTGTCGCGCGGTGGCTATTCTGACTCCTTCTGATGGCTGCCCGCTGTTGAATTAATCTAAATGTGATATTTATGAAGATTTTGCCTGGTACTACTTCAGTTCAGTTCTGTCAATGTGTGTGGGCTTGTGGCTGTCACTGTTCCAAACTGATTTCATAGTCTAAGGGTATAGAATGCAGATGTAACACTTCTGATTTACGAATACTTTATAATTCGTTAAAAGAGTTTAATCTATACCTTATTTATGAGACATGTCTATAATTTCCTGTTGGCTAGTGTCACGAGCCCGAGCTGTTTACTAAATTGTTTACATCTACTAAAAAAAACTAAAAGAAAATTTTATGCCTCAGTAGTAAAGCCAGTTTCCTCAAAACGGGCGTACCTTTCTGCATTTGTAGTACGTTTAATTTTTACTGAATAATTAACGAGTTGTCTCTGTGTTACAATATAGGTGATTGTCTCTCTTGTTCACTGTGGTGTAGTTAAAGATGCCTGTGTACCATGGCTGATAATTTTAACGAAGGTTTTTAGTACTGTGGCAGCGGCAACCGCCGTCGTTTGGTAGTAGAGAAGGGGAAATTATTGTTACTGGCGTTGTACCTGCCACCACCTCTATCTTCATAAATTTCAACCACATTTGTCAGTAATTTGGCTACTTAGAAGGCAATGGCGTTTTGATAATTACTGGCAATAGCCGATGGTTGATATTTGCGACATATTCTTCGGATCATATGTTTTGCTGTTTCTAATGTAAATGTATTTTTACTTCATTTGATATTCTGTACTAAAAGGAAGCGATTTTATACTGCTTCGTTTTGAGGTGTTTGCTATCAGTCGTGTTATTGAATTTCAGTCTTTTCAGTTCTGGAGGAAATTTGTTAATGTGATTCTTGGATTTTTGCTTTTTAAAAATAAATTCATTAGCATTTTTAGAAACGTTAATAACATTGTTATGGCTCAGTACGTTTCCACTCAACACCAACTCACTACCGTAATGCAAAAGTAACAAGCGATTCATATTCATATTAACAAAGCATTCCATACTACACAACAAAACAAAAAATATGTTAAAACATCAGTACGTTCGGAGGAAGCAGAAGAAAAGGAAGAAGAAAAAAGATTGCCTACCCCAGCCAGCAATATCTTTACAATGTCAGTATAATGGGCACTTCTCTAAAAGATCACATCCATATCACGTATTATTCCAGAGGCAACACCAGTGACTGTGTAAGTGAGGTACCATCCATCCACGGCACAAGAGCGTCAACACAAGAGGTGTTCGTACTCTAAAATTTGAACCGGAAGTACTTGACAGAGTCGAGAAGAACTTTCTTGCCATTACCTCTCTACATTTTATATTCTACCTACTTCGGCCGTCATCAGTTATTTCGCTACCCAAATAGTAAAATTCATGTACTATCGTGAATGTCTCGTTTCCTACTCAAATTCCCTTAGCATATCCTGATTTATCTTGACTACATTCCATTATTCTTATTTTGCTTTTGCTAATCTTCTTCTTGTATCCTCCATTCAAGACACTGCCCATTCCGTTCGACTGGTCTTTCAAGTCCTATGCTGTCTCTGACAGAATTAGAATGTCATCGGAAAACGTCATTTTTTTATTTCATCTCCCTGGACTTTAATTCCTACTTCAAATTTTTCCTTCGTTTCCATTATTTCTTGTTCAGTGTATAGATTAAATAGCATTGGGGTAGGCTACAACCCTGTCCAACTCACTTCTCAACCATTGCTTCCCTTTCATGGCGTTGACTCTTATAGTTGTCGTTTGGTTTGTTATGAAATTGTAAATAGCCTTTCGATCTCTGTATTTTACCCCTGCTGCCTTCAGAATATTTGCAAGGGGGTATTCCAGCCAACATCGTAAAAAGCCTTCACCATGTCTACAAGTGCCATACACGTAGGATGCGCCGTTCCTCAACCTATCTTCTAAGATAAGTCGTAGGGTCAGTATTACCTCGCGTGTTCCTACATATATCTGGAATCCCAACTATTCTTCCCTGAGGTCTACCAGTTTTCCCATTCATCTGTAAAACTTTTTGCAATCATAACTTGTTTAACTGATAGTTCGGTAATTTTCACAGTTGTCAGCAACTGCTTTCTTTGGAATTTGACTTATTACATTCTTATTGAAGGCTGAGGGTTCTTCCCTTGTCTCATACTTCTTGGAAAAGTTTTGTCATGGCTGGGTCTCCCAAGGCTATCAGTAGTACTAACGGAGTATCGTGTACTCCCAGTGCCTTGTTTCGAGTTAGATCTCTCAGGACTCTATCTAATTCTTCTCGTAGTATCATATCTCCCATCTCATCTTCATCAACATCCACCTCCCTTTCCATAATATTACCTTCAAGAACGTCTCCCATGTATAGACCCTCAATACACTCCTGTGGCCTTTCAGCTTTCCCTTCTTTGCTTAGGATCGGTATACCATCTGAGCTGTTGATAGTCATAGAGCTGGTTTTCCTGGAGACAGTACCTATCTTTCCACCAGTGAAATATGATTCTGAATCCCTACATTTTTTCTCTAGGCATTCCTGCCTAGCTGTGTTTGCTCTTCCTGTCAACCTCATTTTTTAATCGTTTGTACTTCCATTCAGCTGCTTCACTTGCTGCATTTTTATATGTTCTCCTTTCACCAATTACATTCAGTAGCTCTTGTGTCATCCAAGGATTTCTATTAGGCCTTGTGTTTTCACTACTTGATCCTCTGCTGCCTTCACTCTCTCATCTCTTTAAGCTAACCATTCGTGTGCTACTGTATGCCTTTACCCTGTTATAGTCAATCATTGCATAATGCTTTCTTTGAAACTCTCTGGTTGTTTCAACTTATGCAGATCCCATCTCCTTAATTTCCTACCGCTTTCAATTTCTTCAGTTTTCATCTACAGTTGATAAGGAAAAAAATGTGTTCTGCGTCCACATTTCTCCCTAGAAATGTCTCACAATTTAAGATCTGGTTCCTAAATCTTTGTCTTACCGTTGAAATCTGAAACCTTGCGATGTCTCCATGTCTTTTCAACGTATACAACCTTCTTTTATAATTCTTAAACCAAATGTTAGCGATGATGAAATTGTGGCCTTGGCAAAATTCTACCAGACGACTTCATGTTTCATTCCTTTGGCCATGTCCATATTCACCTATTACTTTTCCTTCTCTTCTATTACTCTATCGAATACCCCACCACTGTTAATTTTTCGTCTTCGTTATCTATGTGCATAATTTGTTTTATCTCGTCACAGATTTCTTCAATCTCTTCACCATCTGCGGAGCTAGTTATCATATAAACTTGTACTACTATGTTGGGTATGGGTTTCATGTCTACCTTGGCTACAATAATTCGTTGATGTGCTGCTCATAATAGCTTACATGCATTCCCATTTTCTTATTCATTATTAATTCTCTTCCTGAATTACCCCTATTTGATTCTGTATTTATAACCCTGTAATCACTTGACCAAAAGTCCTGTTTCCCTACTACCGAATTTCACTAATTCCCACTATATGTAACTTCAACTGATCAATTTCGCTTTTTAAATGTCCTAACCTATCCGGCCAATCACGGTATGAAACATTCCGCACTCCAATCTGTAGAATGTTAGTTATGTTCTTCCTGATGATGACATCCTCCTGAGTAGTCCTCACCTGGACATCCAAATGGGGGACTATGTTACCTCCACAATATTTTACTCATTAAGGCGCCATTATCATTTAACCATATAATAGAGCTTAATGTCCTTGGGTAAAATTAAAGCTGTAGTTTCCCATTGCCTTCAGCTGCTCACAATACCAGCACAGCAAATCAATTTCGGTTGATGGTACAAGGCAAGATAAGTCAATCATCCAGACTGTTGTCCCTGGAATTACTGAGAACCCAGCTGTCCCTCTTCAGGAACAACATGTTTGTATGGACTGTCAACAGATTTCACTCCTTTGTGGCTGCATCTATGATATGGCTATCTGTATCACTGAAGCACGCAAGCCAAAATCTAACACAGTAAAAATGTGCCACGTGAAACAATGAAACTGACTACAAGATAATATTTTGACTGAGCGCACGGTAATCGATGGCTGGCCATTACCCTTTGGTACCATAAATAAGAGTGAAGCATAATGTGAGATAGATAGCCTATGACACAAAAATGGTTCATATGGCTCTGAGCACTACGGGACTTAACATCTGAGGTCATCAGTCCCCTACAACTTAGAACTACTTAAACAAAACCAACCTAAGGACATAACATACATCCACGCCAGAGGCAGGATTCGAACCTGCGACCGTAGCGGTCGCACGGTTCCAGATTTAAGCGCCTAGAACCTCTCGGCCACTCCGGCCGCCGCCTATGACACCATCAGCATGTAACATGTTAGCAATCTGGCATAACTGTTTTGTTTTGGGAGGCATAAACTCTGTGGTGCTTGGGGAACATGTGCATTATTGGTCATCTAAATCTGATATTGGATTTTCTCAGTAACCTCCAAGTCGTTGGTCAATACATCGAGAAGTTGATTTAGAAATTTTAAAGTTTCTTCAGCGTCTTCTCCCCGCCAGTAAGCAGTATCAATTTCAACGAAGTTACCTGGAATGCTACTGACGCCTTGGGAGCAGTTATGATTACATAATATACAATTTTTATCACGCTGAAATTTAAAATAGAACAAGAATAATTGAGGACCAAGGTAGTCCTCGAGATAAAGTCACAGCCTAGCAAAACACTAGGTGGCAAACCCGCTGGAAACGGCGAAACTAAGCGAAAGTATTGGTTTTATCAGTAAACGATATATGTGAACGACCTTCAGGGCCCATTCCCTTGCAAATATAATTTGACTTTTAAGCACAATGACAAGGTAGCAGTTGTAATCTGCGCATGCACTGGACAGGCGTCTCATCCCGAGCCTTTACCCAGAAAAAATGTCTGTTGGTAAGTTCATTCTTTCCCTGCTGGATAAGTTCTCATGAACATACTTCCCTCATTTTAAAGTGTCCACCAGTCATGCAGAACCATAGCAACCACTCTACTCAATCTACTTCCGATTATGGGAAATTTTATTTCAAAAATAAATGAAATACAAATTTGAAGTACACCCGCATTGAGTTCTAATTGAATGTGAAACAATAAGGCTTCAACAGTTTCTTGAATTGTTTTCATAGACAAACTAGGAATGCTCTGAATCATGGTCAGAATGGGGTTAGGTAATTTATTCTTCCTGGCACATTAAATCTGTGTGCCAGGCGAAGCCTTCTGTGAAGTTTGGAAGATAGGAGGATAAGGTATTGGCGGATTAAACAGTAAGTGACGGCAGTTAGTCGTGCTTGGGCAGCACAATTAGTAGAGCACTTGTGCACGAAAGCCAAAGGTTCCGAGTTAGAGTCTCGGTCCGACACAGAGATGTAATCTGTTGTAAGGTTTCATATCAGCGCACATTCCGCTTCTATAATTTATTAAATTGTCCAGGTATTTCTATCTACCACCCTTCAACGCCCCGTCAGCTGACCTATCAGTGAGGCCCAAACCCACGCATGAGGATTCAACCTGTAGCGAGTGGAGTCTTTGTCACTTAGTGGTCACGGAATGTTACTGTGATTTTGACTGTCAGCATGTCAGTGGTGACTGAGATTTCCGTATCAGACGCTGAGAGAGTCATTCACCTGCTGATCGTATTCCCTTTAGCTGGTAGGCATTCGTGTGAACGTTGGGGTTAGTTATCTAGCCGATGATATCATTTATAAAAAGAGCGGCACGAGAAGGTACAGTGAATGAAAGGCTTTAGTTGTAGTTCAACGTAAAAGTATGTTGAAAACCAAAAGAATCATAAACTGAGATAGCCTTGTTACTTGATTACTCTTATTTACCCTCACTAAAGACTTGTTGAGGTGCCTTCCTGCTGTAGGCCGAGTATTATACTCTACAAACACATAAAGAAGTTCAACAAAAACAACGAAATAGAAAACCAATACATAAAGAGAGGAGAGAAATAATAGCGAGAGCTTCTTCACAACAGTGGAAAACGCAAGCCACAGCAATCAACTTACTTCAGCAGCTCATTCTTCAGAATGAGAGCGATGCATTCCCCCTGTAAATGCATAAAAACAACCACCGTAGTTAATGCAAGCTTCTGACAGTCTGTAATGTTACCTGACTTTATCTGCTGCATGCGCTTTGCTGCTTTCAAGGTGATGGAGACATAGCTGTATTCTAAGAAAGCAGTTAGTTCCACGTTGCAGCTCCTGGTGAGACCTGGAAATCGATTCTTTGGGCTTTTGTTACTTTGGGCACCATCAAAAAGCGTGCTTCCACAGAAGATGAAGATATGTACAAAGCCAATATAACTAGGATAGTGGTCGCCAATGGTTCCTCACTCAAGGAGACATCTATAAAACCCATGCTGGACATGGTGATTTGTAACAGGCAGCACAATGAATCACCAAGCTGAACATATACCTCGGTGACCATACCCTCAGCCAGTGGCCCAAGAATCTCTAATTCATAGTGTACTTATTGCTTTTTAAACCTCCGGCAGGCGCGCCTACTGTTGTCACACAAGCAGGTGCGCGTTGTAAAATTTACAAAATGGAGTATCAGGCACTCATTTTAGCCACAAGGTCTACTCCACATTTTGTCATCATGTACTCAATTATGATTTCAGGTTTGTGTGTTTCTTCCTCCACTGTCGCCATACCATGCACAGCAGACAAAAGTACAATGGCACAGTTTTTAAGAGGAACATGTAAACTAGGGACTTACCCTACTGAAATCTAAACACTGCACTTCCAATTTCTTTTGTTTTGTTTTTGGGAGAAATTCTGGACGAATTTCGCGTCCCTTCTTCGTCATTGTACCAATGCAATTGATAGTCTTCTGCAGGAAATATTCAGAAAAGAAGTGTACCAATTTTGAGTCGTAAGGTACATGTTAGAATTTTCTATAGGCAACACTTACCTTTTCACTATGTCCTCAGGAGCTTTAGCTACCCGATATTGCCTTGGTAGCATGCCGCAGTAAACCTCCAGATAACTGCAATAAAATGTTCTTGCATCACACAGAGCAAACATTTTTGTCCCATATTTAACTGGCTCGCTGGGTATGTACTGAATCCACCAACAGTGGTCTTCGTAGGGGTGAACCATTTCATCTACATTGATCAATTCACCAGGCTGTAAGAACATTGACAGTTAGCAGCCAAAGG
Source organism: Schistocerca gregaria (assembly GCF_023897955.1). Taxonomy (NCBI): domain Eukaryota; kingdom Metazoa; phylum Arthropoda; class Insecta; order Orthoptera; family Acrididae; genus Schistocerca; species Schistocerca gregaria. The sequence continues at coordinate 461,003,233 of NC_064923.1, forward strand.
ATGCAATACTGTATGAATTGCAACCAGCTTATCAGTTTTCCTCCTGTCATTCCTCGTTTCCACATCAACAAATCGCATATAGCTTAGAAAATATACAAACCCTTTGTAACTCATTGCAGTCCTAAGCAATAACACGCCTGTTCTGTCCTGCCCCGAGTTCCAGTATATTAGCGTGATAGAATTTTCTTCTTCTTCTTCCTTTTCTTCATCTTAAAAAAATGCTGAACATAGCCATTATTTGGTAATTTTATTACCTCTTTTGCGCAAGAATTGATGTGTGTCTCGCTGTTTAAGTATATAGGTATTTGCATAGTTTACAATTTTGTCAGTAAAGTCAAGGTCAATTACTTAAAAAAAAGAACTAACTTCGTTAGTTATACCAATCATCTTTCTTTTCGGATCTGGTGGAATTTACACAAAGTTTTTTCCGTTGATGTTTTAGCACATTCAATTTTACACCAATGTGAAACTTTGTCTTTTCAGTAAAGAACTCTCGTACATCTGCGGTCTGTTCGGGATCATCACCATCCTCACCTTCACGTTCAGATTCACAGCCATGGTCCTGTTCAGTGTTTTCATCACTCATATCTACTTTACTTTCCTCCAAGTCTAAAAAGTCTGGATAGACTTTATCATCGCCTTCTTCAAGCAGTTTGCAAATTCTTTGTCTGCTACACGCTTTGAATTGGAGCAAAACATCAAAGAAATGAAATGAATAAATACATAGAGATGTTGGTGTAACCAAAGTAACGTTCAATGTGCATCTATAAAAACTATAAAAAACAACGAGCAAGTATAGTTACCTTTTTAGTACACTTTAGTCTGGACATTGGCTGCTGGAACAAAGCTTGCAACTATCACACCAGCAGACACGCGTCGTACTTTATACAACATTCGACACGTTGTGGCTTAAAACGCAGAAAACAAACTGAGAAAGCTAACCAAATGAAGTGAAGCCAATTTAACATTGTCGAGAAAACATCAACAATGGAATACATGGGAGCAATGGAACAATACCTCAAAGTTAAGGCATCGATTAGGCATGAAAACGGCTGCTGTTGTACTTTTTACAACGGCTTGCGCGCTCGAGGGTTAAGACATGAGATCTTCAGTGTGCCTCTAGGTTTCATACTTGATAAGAAAGGTATCCGTAAGAGAGATACAGAAATATGCACTGCATATGCTAACCCCAAAAATATGAACCTCTTTTTCTTAACATATGTAAAATAGTAGCAATGAGATTTTTGGAAGAATCCAGGGAACTATAATCTGCTACCATTAAAATGATGAAAGCAAGATGCTTGGAGTTGAAATTATTAGACAAACATGATACACAAACCAAAACAAATTATTTAGATTTTGAAACCAGTACTGCACAATACAATAAAATTTACAAAAGTATGCGGCCGTGAAGCTTAAAAATGAAGACTAGTATTTAATATCATTCCACTCTGGCACTTAAAGAAATTTTAACAATGGGCGTTAATGCAGTAATTTACAATAAGGTGCCAGTGTCTGTCACCAAGGAAGGACGCCAACTCAATGTGGCAAAACTTCATAATGTTATCCAGTGGACTGACCGTACGTGGTAACTGCAACATAAAAAAAGACTCTCACAAAATATAAAATGATAAACAGATAGCTTCACATTGCACAGTGAGTATGTAAACCGCAAACGTTTACGAAAATCTGACAATATTAAGCAAAAGACCTACAAGCATTTAAAAACCGTAGGATGTGCAATAACTCAATAACTAAAGGTGTCACTAAAGCATAACACGTTTATGAAACCCAAAGGCAGTGATTTGCAACCTTACAAATTACACTAGAAGTGCGACTCCATACTGCACTACCACGATACTGAAGAAGCCAGTAAGCTTGGCAGGTTAAGTAAAAATATCCTACGTTCGTCTTATAGAAAGACACAAGTCACTCAGATGTGGAAAAAAGAACTGACAGTATGTATACTTAGAGATTTCTCAACAAATTAATTGTCTACGGAGCTCCACTGGCAGAACAGTGAGTGACTGAAATCTTCGACAGCTACTTGCTTTGGTGCAGCTGGCCTCAGTCTGTCACTGGGCTGCCCCACTTACATGTCGAGTGCGCCTCCTCCAACAGGTTGGTTTGAACAGCGTGCGCACTGCCAGAAACACCACATGCAGCCATATCCACTGGACCGTGGTGGCACGAAGACTCCAGCAACTCCATGAAGATACACATCAGGCGAAACCGTGCACAAAGTGCTCGTCGGTCGGCAGGAAGGTAATAGCCAGCCTCATAGAGAGATACCATAATACTCATTTCTAAGTTAAAACGTCAAACACACGACAGAATGAAGATCTTTGTCGATACCAGCTGATGCATGGTTCACTGTAAACATCGAATTTGCCGACCCTGGGACAATGTTAAGTCACCGAGTTAGATGGGTCTAATAAGAAAGTGCACTTAATCTGCATACTACCTAAAACAGTAAATAGGTAGATTGATTTTCAACAACAAATCTTAAATTGATTGCCTCTAAGTGGAAAACGATACGTTAGAACCGAAAAGAACTTTGATTTTGCACAATCTATCCGCTTCTACCCATAAGAGGTGATTAGATTACAAGCAACACACACTAAACGGAAGCTGCAGAGCGCTTGCTCCCCGCCGTCTCTCAGGGGCATAACCAGTAACAAAAATATGCCTGGCAACACTGGGAAGAGTCAACGAATATTTTGGTTCCAACAAAAGTTGTTGCCCGTGATGTGATCTATAACCCTAGCCCCTTTTTGTTTCCCTTCATAGTATACCGTCCTGGGCTTACATTTCAGCAATGTAATGTCTGCTCGTATTTGACAAAGCCTGTCTTGGCCAGCAAAGTCGCTGTGTCTTTTAGTAATGAAATCTGGTTTCGCAGGACAGAATGGATCAGGTTATGGTTGTGGAGGGGGCTGTAATCATTACTGTTAGTTGCACAAAACACCCAAACTTTTATTTTCCTAAGAACCACTTAGTTACACATTGCCTTAAAAGGGTGAAATTTAAACAATACGGCTGAAGGCCTAGTTAAGGAATCTTGCGATATCTACTGGGCTGAAGGCCCAAAACCACACCCAAAACAATAACGGTTGAAGGCCTGAACACAAGTTATAAAAATTGCTTTAAAAAATACACGAGGCTGAAAGCCTTACTTAAAATAACATCACGTAAATACTCGGCGGAAGGCCACACTCAAGACTTTGAACAACTCAGGGCTTAGGGCCTGGATAACAAGAAATTCAGACATAAAAAACCTTCACAATTTTAGATATTTATCAAATCAACCTTCAAAGTTTAATATAAGTCGGCTGAAAGCCTTATATTAAAATTAAAGCAAACTAAATTAATAGGCAGTTGAAGGCCTTGCACAGTACATCAGACTAAAATGAAAATCACAATCTAAACCCAACAGAACAGGGGTGCTGGGAAGTGTTCCAAAAGTCGGCCTGATGAGGTAGCTGTAACGTAAGGCGAAGTGAGACAGGCAGCCAAGACTAAGGTTAAATAATCAGATGGGAACCAGACCCAGCGGCCGCTGAAGGACCGACCAACAACCTAATCAATTCCCTCCCGCCCGACTGACTGTACGACAACAGAAAATATCAGTCGAGGACGAATACACCAGCCACACTACGTTTTCAAAATTGGCGTCTAAAACGGCCAAGGCACAACAACCACTCTTAAGGAAAGATATATTAACAAACAACTGAAAGGCAGTAGAACTACACGCTGTGCCGGACAGCATCAACAAGGCGAGGAAAAACACACTGCCGGAAAACTACGAAGAATGCAGTGGATTTTGAGCTGCTCGAACTGACAGCTGCTTTTATGTAATGATGTGTGGGAACCGGAGAAATGTGTGGTACTTCTTGGTAGTGAGAGGCATTTCAAGCACGAATGCATAAGTTTCTTATAAACTTCCGTCTTCAACATCGAACAACACATAATCAAAGAATTTCTGCGTCGTTGTGTGCAAACAGACCGTGGAATTTCAACCCAGTTGGCCTGTCGCCTAACGTTACATCTGGTCTGGCACCCCTGCTCACTCTTCAGTTTGGCTGGAATGACACACCGGTTTCTGTTGGTTCTCTAGCCGTGGGATCAGTGGGAATGTAAAGGACCAGTTGGGCCCGAAACACATTTCGCAGACGGCCTCCCAGCAAAATGTTCGGGCCTGACGGAGATAGTCCTGCCAGAGCGTAGATGGGCTGTGCACGTGGAGCTGCTACAAGGAACGTTTCTAGGGCTGATGATGACTTCAGTGAAGCTCTTCATGAATAAACAAAGGTAGTGTGTCTCAGTGTAATATATTTTGTTTCTGAAACATGTGTATACTTCAGCAGATGTAGCAGAGAGCGTTGTACTTTAGAACACTTTTCAGCCTTTCACCTCTAGCTGAGCCTTGAATAAAAGCTGTGACGTTACTGTCACATATCGCTAAGCGCTATTCTTTCGCCACTCTGCCACTGTCTCATGGTTATTTTAATGAGAGTACTGGGTATATTATCTAGAGAGAAAAGCGTTGATTTTTTCTCATTGGGAAGGAGCATTGCCAGTGTCGTATCATATTCCTGTTTGTCGGCAGACGACAGTCAATAAATGTCTTAGGAGAGGCAAGTTTCCCGACAGAGACTGGCTGTTTCACAGAAGCAGGGCTGTAGCTTGCCTTCTGCTTTTGTGGGCAGATCTGACACCTGTTCTCACTGGGGGCCAGAGGATGCTGTGTTGCTACTGCCGTTTCCATAGAATAACTTGTGATGACTTTTTGCCTTTTTTCACGACCATCAAAGGATGAGATTCTGCAACGCCACCTGGACGATGCGAGAAAGCTGTTTGCTTTCTCTTAAAAAAATTTGGTGTATTAAACGAATGTGTTGTCCTCAGCACTGTGCCTAGCGTGAAGATGATCCAGACCAGTGCCAATCTTCTTTTTGTTGATGTGCATTTTTTATGGCGAAAGTGAGAAACTACTGCAGTATTCCACTTATTTCTGTGACATAAGTGATATTTTCGTCCATCGCAATGGCAATGAGTCATCCCCTGCATGCAGAGGGATTTGGAGAGTAGAGAGTTGAGTTCATCTCCTCGCCGTCGTCTGGTGCTGAGGAAAGCACACTTTTCTGATTTTGACTGGGTCCATCAACATTCTGAGCAGCCAACTACTTACTTTTTCTGCTGTTCAACATGGGTTGCTGATTTGACTCTTAATTTGTGATTTTGTCTCATTAGCTTGAAATTCAGGAACTGCCCATTTATGGATATCTTGTTGTGTTTTCTTCATCAGTCTGCCCTATAAGTTGGTGCCTCTCAATGTTAGCGTAAATTCAACTTCTTGTGAATTGTATCCCTGAAACGAAATGAATTGAGCGTCTGGCGTAATCTGCCGCGAGGCAGGTCCGGCCGCCTTGGTGCGGGTCTTATTACATTCGACGCCACACTGGGTGACCTGCGCGCCGGATCGGGATGAAATGATGATGAAGACACCCAGTCCCTGAGCGCAGAAAATTCCCTACCAAGCCGTCCGTCACGCTGACCATTCACATGTCGGTGCGGAAAATTGTATCCTTGAATTGTGGCAAATAAATGTCTATGGTAAACAGACCTGTCTTAGATGTCAAAATCCTATAATTCTCCCACAACTCTTCCATAGCCAGGCTACCCACACCTAAGTTTGTCGTTCGCAGTGCAATGGTATTGTGTACAGTGACCGAATTTAACGATCAGTTACTCATTACTCAGCGAAGGAAAGAAACACTGCACACGCTCGTCTTGTATGATTATAGATTTATTTATTGAGTCGAGAGAGACGTGTAGATTTCCTATAGGATTATATCTTTACTGTGTGTTGTTTCATGATAAACGATTTTGCAGTATTTAGATGTAATAAGCAACAACGTTTTTATAGCATCGTCATATCATAACGAAGGTAGAGGGAGACTGCCCTCCCGACCACAGACGGAAAACTTGCAACTACCAAAGCGTATTCTGTTTCTTTGTGGTGCAGCCATTTTCTGAAACTTTATATGTGCTGCTGGCATTTTCTGAAATTACAAGAATTATTCATAAAAGTAACGTTTTTCCGAACGTGAAAAAATTTTACAAGGTAAAACATGGATATGTACTAGAAACGTATGTTATTGTGGTCTTCAGTGTTGAGACTGGTTTGATGCAGCTCTCCACGCTGTCCTGCGGAAGCTTCTGTATCTCCGAGTACCTACTCCAACCTATATACTTCTGAATCTGCTTAGTGGATTCATATCTTAGTCTCCGTCTACGATTTTTACCCTCCGCACTTCCCTCCAAGACTAAACTGGTGATCTCTTGATACCTCAGAACGTGTCCTACCAACCCATCCCTTCTTTTAGTCAGCTTAGGCCACAAATTCCTCTTCTCCTCAATTCTGTTCAGCACCTCTTCATTAGTTAGCTATTCTACACATCCAATATTCAGCATTCTTCTGTAGCACCACATTTCGAAAGTTTCTCTTCTCTTCTTGACCTAAACTACTTATCTCCCATGTTTCATGTGGTGTCACCGCCAGACACCACACTTGCTAGGTGGTAGTATTTAAATCGGCCGCCGTCCGTTAGTATAAGTCGGACCCGCGTGTCGCCACTATCAGTGATTGCAGACCGAGCGCCGCCAAACGGCAGGTCTAGAGAGACTTCCTAGCACTCGCCCCAGTTGTACAGCCGACTTTGCTAGCGATGGTTCACTGTCTACATACGATCTCATTTGCCGAGACGACAGTTTAGCATAGCCTATAGGTACGTCATTTGCTACCGACCTAGCAAGGCGCCATATTCTTCAAGAATGTATTCTCAACTGATAATATTGTGAGTCAAGAGCGACGTTCATCATTAGTGGATTAAAGTTAAGTATCAAAGTAATTATTTCCGATTTCTGAATTCTAATTCCTTGTCATGTTCCAAACCTCACGTCAGCATAGTTCTTCCCTCCTCACGCCAGCCTGCGTGAGCTAAAACGCGTGCATTTTGGCCTCCTCTCGTAACACGGTGTTGGCTCTTCTGCCAACACAACATTTCACTTCCATACATGGATACACTCCAAACAAAACTTTCAGAAAACACTTCCTGACACTTAAATCTATTCTCGATGTTAACAAATTTCTTCAGAAACGCTTTCCTTGCCAGAGCCAGTCTACATTTTATATCTTCTCAGCTTCGCCCATCATCAGTTATTTTGCTACCCAGATAACAAAACTCATCTACTACCTTAAGTGTCTTATTTCCTAATCTAATTTCCTCATCATCACCTGGTTTAATTCGATTACATATACAGGAACGTATATCCTCCTCAAATTTAAAATTGTTGCAATCGATGTAACATTCACAATACTGTATCTAATAGTGTGTTCTCCATTATTACTCTACCATATACCAACAATCAGGGGGTCAAATCAAATTAAGAATAAGTATTATCAAAAATAAATCTTTCAAGAAAGAAACTGTTGACAGTTAACAGAAATTTTCAATTTTCGAGGCATTACAAAAATCAAGTTAATTTCTAAATATCACGTTTTCCTTGATAAACAGACCTTCTGTTTCAGGGTACAAGATGGTACACAACTCACAAAATGGGGCTAAAACTTCCACACGTTATGTAACCCGGTTTCAAAATATACAAAATTTTGCTCACGATAGAACCCTCTAATTGAAGAATTAAGTTTCCACAAAATAACATTAATATATTATACACCATTCAAATACACTGAAGCGCCAAAGAAACTCGTATAGGCCGGCCGTTGTGGCCGAGCGGTTCTAGGTGCTTCAGTCTGGATCCGCGTAACCGCTACGGTCGCAGGTTCGAATCCTGCCTCAGGCATGGATGTGTGTGATGTCTTTAGGTTAGTTAGGTTTAACTAGTTCTAAGTCCTAGGGGACTGATCACCACAGATGTCCCATAGTGCTCAGAGCCATTTGAACCATTTTTGAAACTGGTATAGGCATGTATATTCAAATACAGAGATATGTAAACAGACTGAATACGGCGTTGCGGTCGGCAACGCCTATATAAGACAACAAAGGTCTGGCGTAGTTGATAGATCGGTTACTGCTGCTATAATGACAAATTATCAAGATTTAAATCAGTCTCAACGTGGTGCTGTAATCAGTGCACGAGCCATGGGATACAGCATCTCCGAGGTAGCCATGACGTGGGCATTATCAAGTACGACCATTTTACGAGTGTACCGTGAATAACACGAAACACGTGAAATATCAAATCTCTGACATCGCTGCTTCCGGAAAAAAATCCTGTAAGAACGGGACCAACAACAAATGAAGAGAGTCGTTCGACGTGACAGACGAGCAACCCTTCCGCAAATTGCTGCAGATTTAAGTTCTGGCCATCACAAAGTGCCAGCGTGGGAACCATCGATATGGGCTTTCGGAGTCAAACGCCCATTCGTGCACGCTTGATGACTGCACGATACAACGTTTACGCATCGTTTTGGCCCGTCAACACCGACATAGGACTGTTGATGACTGGAAACTTGTTGCCTGATCGGACGAGTTTCGTTTCAAATTGTATCGAGCGGATGGACGTGTAGGGGTATGGAGACAACCTCATGGGCCCATGGACTTTGCATGTCTGCAGGGGATTGTTCAAGCTGGTGGAGGCTCTTTGACGGTGTGGGGCGTGTGCAGTTGGTGTGATTTGGAACCACTGATACGTCTAAAGACGAGTCTGACAGGTGACACGCACGTAAGCATCCTGTCTAATCACCGTCATTCCTTCATGTCCATTGTGCATTCCGACGGACTAGGAAAATTCCAGTAGGGCAATGCGACACCCCACACGTCCAGTATGGCTACTGATGTGCTCCAGGAACACTCTTCGGAGTTTAAACACTATCGCTGGCCGCCAAACTCACCAAACACGAACATTATTAAACATATCTGGGATGCCTTACAGCGCGCTGTTCGGAGGAGATCTCCATCCCCACGTACTCTTACGGATTTATAGACCGCCCTGCAGGGTTCATGGTGTTAATCCCCTCCAGCACTACTTCAGACATTAGTCGAGTTTATGCCACGTCGTGTTGCGACAGTTCTGCGTGCTTGGGGGGGGGGGGGGGGGGGGCTACACGATATTTGGCACGTGTACCAGGTTCTTTGGCTCTTTAGTCTATATAGAACACATAATAGTTATGTATACTGCTCAAACCACAAAAAAACGCTAGAATCAATCGAGCCAGTTTAACACCATTTGGTCACCACGAACAAAGAATTTGAAAAGGTGGAAACCAATGCGTATACAATGTTTCTTTCCTTTTTATGTACCACACAACTAGTATATTCAGCCATGAAATTTTCCGGTATGTAGAATATTTGAGACAAACCTCACCATACGCGTGACAGTGCATGATCAGTCTGAGATTTACGTTTATACGATGATGGGTCAGCTGATTGTAGCTGATCCGAAACACTGTGAGGGTATTGTATCTATGTAGCAGGAGAACCTGTCGCTCCCACTTCCCCACCAGCAGTAACTGAATTCTAGTTACTTTAAATGTGTGATCGTATGTGATCGTAATTAGGAGCGTACTCTGGAACATCTGGAACAACGGTAGGAGGAGAGAAAGGGAGAGGTACGGAGAAGACGGGAGGTAGTGGGTTGAGGACGAAGTATGCCCAATTTCTGATTAAAAACTAAAATTGACTACTGCTGAAGAATTCCTTCTCAATCAACAAGCGCATTAACATGAAACTACTAATAAGATTGTGTATACGTGAGAGCGTATGATTTGAATGAGATTTGTACACATTAATTTGGCTTTCTGCAAATAATGTTCAGATACTCGAGAATGTGCGGTCCAGTCACATTTATGTGACTATCGCCTATGTACGACGTTAGCGTGTAATAACCCCTCGTAGACGGCAGGTGGTAGCACTAGCAGAAAAGGGTACATAAAGCATGCAGGGGGGATACGGGGAAGAGTGCATTCGTTGTCGTAATGCAGAAACTGGGTGATTTATCTGACGTCCATGACGGCATGATCATTGGCTTTCAGGTCTAAGTTGGAAGCATTTCCGAAACGGCTAATTTTGTAAATTGTGTATATTCTGCTGTAGTTAAAGTACACAGTACATGGTAAATAAAAATGTCGTGGGACTAGGGCCTCCCGTCGGGTAGATCGTTTGCTGTGTGCTAGTCTTTCGATTTGACACCACTTCGGCGATTTGCGCAGCGATGGAGGATGAAATGATGAGGATTAGGACCACACAACACCCAGTCCCTCAGCGGAGAAAGTCTCCGACTTATCCGCGAATCGGACCCTGGCCCGCACGATTGACATTCTGTCGCGCTGACCACTCAGCTTCCGGGGGCGGACACCGTGCGTAGTAAAATAGTGCTATCCAAAACAGGCGCCGAGGCCTCTGTGGTGCAGCTTGAGCCATAGATGACAGGGGTGAACGAAGGCTGCGGAGATTATGGGCGAAAAAGTGTGCAGCTGCTGAGCAAATGATCGCCCGAGTGGACCAATGTGATACTAACAGAATTTCTTCAACGACTGATCAGCGAATGTTGATGCCTTTGGACCTCCTCAGCAAGATATTAGTTGATGTACCCATGTTTACTGCTGTTCGTTGGCGACGAAGGCTGGTATTTGCACGCCAATACTATAATTGGACTTCCACTGAGTGTCGATAAGTAGGCTTTTCGGATGAATCACGTTGTCCGTTGGCGTGTGCGGCACTGCGACAATTGTCCCAAATATCCAGGCCAGAGGAGGAATTCCCTCAGTGATATAGTCATTCTCGAAGGCGCAGTGGATCAAGCCAAGTATGCATCTATCCATCAGTACATGCAGTTTGGGATTTCCTCGATGGAATCTACCAGTACAACAAATCAACGTGTCACACCTCTCATAGTGTATTTGTATGGTTCTAAGGGCACCACGACCAGTTTACCCTTATCTTCTGGCCACACATTTCTCAGGACTGAAACTGAATCGAGAACTTTCGGGCCAACTCGAATGGAATTTTCGCGCCATGATTCCTCAATCGAGATACCTAGTGCAGTTGACCACTGCAGTCGGCATGGCTTCACAGCCCCGTCTGTGCCTTCAAGACCTCATTGACTCTCATCTGCACGTTCGCGCTGCAAATGGTGGGACTTCACGATTTTGACAAGTAGTCACAATAATGTGACAGACGGTTCATTTTTTGAATTTTTTTGCGTTGACTGTGTAACTTTATAGCACCCTTACATATAACCTACATCTACATCCATACTCCGCAAGCCACCTGACGGTGTGTGGCGGAGGGTACCTTGAGTACCTCTATCGCTTCTCCCTTCTGTTCCAGTCTCGTATTGTTCGTGGAAAGAAGGATTCTCGGTATGACTCTGTGTGGGCTCTCTCTGATTTTATTCTCATGGTCTCTTCGCGATATATACGTAGGAGGGAGCAATATACTGCTTGATTCCTCGGTAAAGAAATGTTCTCAAAACTTCAACAAAAGTCCGTACCGAGCTACTGAGCGTCTCTCCTGTAGAGTCTTCCACTGGAGTTTATCTATCATCTGCGTAAATCTTTCGCGATTACTAAATGGTCCTGTAACGAAGCGCGCTGCTCTCCGTTGGATTTTCTTATTCTCTTCCATGAACCCTATCTGGTACGGATCCCACACTGCTGAGCAGTATTCAAGCAGTGGGCGAACAAGCGTACTGTAACCTACTTTCCAATGAATCTCAGTCTGGAATCTGCTTTACCGACGATCAACTTTATGTCACCATTCTATTTTAAATCACTCCCAATGCGTACTTCCAGATAATTTATGGATTAACTGTTTCCAGTTGCTGACCTGCTATATTGTAGCTAAATGATATGGGATCTTTCTTTCAATGTATTCGCAGCACATTACACTTGTCTACATTGAGATTCAATTACCATTCCCTGAACCATGCGTCAATTCGCTGCAGATCCTCCTGCATTTCAGTACAATTTTCCATTGTTACAACCTCTCGATATACCATAGCATCATACGCAAAAAGCCCCAATGAACTTCCGATGTCATCCACAAGGTCATTTATGTTTATTGTGAATAGCAACGGTCCTACGACAATCCCCTGCGGCACACCTCTTACTACGGAAGACTTCTCTCCATTGAGAATGACATGCTGCGTTCTGTTATCTAGGAACTCTTCAATCCAATCACACAATTGGTCTGATAGTCCAATGCTCTTACTTTGTTCATTAAACGACTGTGGGCAACTGTATCGAACGCCTTGAGGTAGTCAAGAAGCACGGCATCTGCCTGGGAATCCGTGTCTATGGCCCTCTGAGTCTCGTGGAATGCAATATTATCGCGTCAACAATGCTCTTTGGCGACCTCGACAGACAATGGAGCCACTCTCGCAACTTCGTAGTGAGCCACGGAGCAGTTTGAATTCGCAGAAAATTCCGCGCTTAGACTGTTAATTTGTGACACACAGTATATGCTAAAAAATATGGGTTTGTGCTATGGAGAGTTTCGCTCTCTTCATAAAGAGTGCTGTAGTTTCATTGACGATGAATTTTAATAATTTACGGGTAGGCATCCTTCCAACAGTAAATAAGTATTTTTCACTCAGCAAAGCTCACCAAACAAGGATTGGAGGAAATGTACTGTAGTCATCGGTTGATTTATCTTACAAATGGCCACACGAGAAAATTTCGCGACCGTATGATTCGGCGATTGTTGACGATTTAAGACTGTGTCACCGCTTGTAACGCCGAACCGAATCAATATCATCGAAGCTTAAAAATTAAGTTACTGGCGTTTTTCTGTTTTCACTGTCATTACATTTAGATTCTGACTCATGATGGATTAACCACAGCCAAGACCACTTGGAAACTAATTTACGTAGGACGACGTATACACTATGTAATCAAAAGTATCCGCACACCACCAAAAATATACGTTTTTCGTATTAGGTGCTTTGTGCTGCCACCTGCTTCCAAGTACTACATTTCGGCCAGCTCAGTAGCCATTAAATATCGTGAGAGAGAAGAATGAGGCGCTCCGCGAACCTACCGACTTCGAACGTGGTCAGGCGACTGGTTGTCACTTGTGTCATACGTCTGTACACGAGATTTCCGCACTCCTAAACATCCCCACGTCCACTGTTTCCGATGTGATAAAAAGTGGAAACGTGAAGGGACACGTAAAGCAAAAAAAAGCGTACAGGCCGATCTCGTCCGTTGACTGACACAGACGGCTGACAGTTGAAGAGGGTCGTAATGTATAATAGGCACACGTCTATCCAGACCATCACACAGAAATTCCAAACTGCATCAGGATCCACTGCAAGTACTATGACAGTTAGGCAGGAGGTGAGATAACTTGGATTTCATGGTCGAGCGGCAGCTCATAAGCCACACATCACTCCGGTAAATGCCAAACGACGCCTCGCTTGGTGTAAGGAGCGTAAATATTGGACGATTGAATAGTTGAAAAACCTTGTGTTGAGTCACGAATGACGATACACAATGTGGCGATCCGATGGCAGGGTTTCGGTAGGGCGAATGTCCGGTGAACGTCATCATCCAGCGTGTGTAGCGCCAACAGTAAAATGCGGACGCGGTAGTGTTATGGTGTAGTCATGTATTTCATGGAGGGGCTTGCACGCCTTGTTGTTTTGCGTGGCACTATCACAGCACAGGCCTACATTGATGTTTTAAGCACCTTCATGCTTCCCACTGTTGAAGAGCAATTCGGGGATGCCGATTGCGTCTTTCAACACGATCGAGCACCTGTTCATAATTCACGGCCTGTGGCGGAGTGGTTACACGACAGTGGCATCCCTGCAATGGACTGGCCTGCACAGAGGTCTGACCTGAATACTATTGAACACCTTTGGGATGGTTTGCAACGCAGACTTCTCGCCAGCCTCACCGACCGACATCGATACCTCTCCTCAGTGCAGCACTCCTTGAAGAATGGGTTGCCATTCCCCAAGAACACTTCAAGCACATGACTGAACTTAAGCCTGCGAGAGTGGAAGCTGTCATCAAGGCTAAGGGTGTGCCAACACCATATTGAATTCCAGCATCACCGATGGAAGGCGCCACGAACTTGTAAGTCATTTTCAGCCAGATGTCCGGATACTTTTGATCACATAGTGTAGATTATCTATCGTATTCTAGGGTAAATGAGGACATGGTCACGTAAAGACAGTGTGGAAAGCGTTAAGAAAAAAATCCTAAGTTTCTGATGGGCGTTTGTTCAACATGTTCGGACCCGAAAACAGTATACTCCCGTGACTAAAAAAGTTTTACAGGAATGGTACCTAAGCCTATCCAGTGCCGAAGCGAAGTATCAAATACAAATAATGTACGCTTGGGTTGTTATCAGCATCTGTGCTCTTGCCTTTCCAGGAGTATTTACAGGCATTAATCTTTGACGGGTACCTGGAGCGAACTTGTGCTTACCCATGTTAGTGATCAGTTAACTAACGTATTGTTATTTCGTCACATGGGTTTGCATCGAGTCTAGCTTACCTGCCTGTTTCGCCTTGTAGCGCACAACGAATTAAGCTGCACAGGCGAGCCAAATCACTGCAATTAGGAAGTTACTAAACCAATCAACCAACCAATCAACCCAACTTGGCCCTTAGGCTCGCGTTGGCGGTGCGTTCCGAACCCAGACCGAGCGCCTCCTAACTTCCGTCGCTCTCCGCTGGGAGGGCCTTACATACAGTAACCACCGCCTTATGCACGAAGTGAATACCAGACGCTGCTGCACGTGGCTCGTCCTTAGATGCTGAATTAATTAGTATTCGCGCTACTTCTGACCCGTTTACTCACCTTCCATTACGACTACTCGTTAACAATAACTTTTGAATACTGTTATTGATGATAATAGTAGCAATAAATTGCATAATGTTTGGCAATTTCGAAGAAATTTTTACAGATTAACTTCTATAAGCTGATGAGATGCAAGCATAATTTATTTAAAACGGCTTACGTCGCTGATTTAAATGTAGTTTAATCCAAAATTGCTCTAATGATGATGATGATGATGATGATGATGATGATGATGATGACTAGGGGAAGGTTATTTGGGCGCACGACAAAAATGTCTTTTATACGGTCTCTAATTTATTCTTGGTATTCAATGAGAGCGATATGAGTCCTCTTTTTATTGTATGAGTCATACAGTACATGTTTTTCACTGTCGATATGTTACGCCACAGAGATTCTGACTGAAAGCAGTATGAGCTTTCGTTATCAGTGATTTGTTGACGCGAATACAATTTTTAGGTGCATTACGTGACACAGGCTGGTGGCAGTCACACTGCTGAGCTGTTTGGGAAAATAACTAGCAGAACACAGTATCTTACATTCTCGAAATAAGGTTTTGTAAAGACTGATTTTAGAAGTGTGAAGATATTCAGGTAATATTGCCACTGCTTTGCTCACAAGCACGTACATTTGATAAGTTCGAGAAAGGCAAATTTTCGGCATTATTGATTGGGGTAGGTTAGTTTGATAGTGGATACGAAAGTAAACCAAATTATCTGCTCACAATGCTTGGACTTGTAGTCATAGATTTACCATTCCTTTCCGATTTCATTAAGGAGTTACATGGCGGAGTTATATTTTTATAAGAAGTTAACTTTACAAAAATCGTAGTAACCGTTAAAAGCCAGTTTCAGAACACAGTTTTTTTTAATACTAATTTCTTCCACATCATTTAGGAGAATCTTTTTTTTTTCTTTTTTTTTTTTTGTGGAACGCCAGTTGCATTGCACTTATAAGGAAACATTCTCAAGTGGCAATAAACTATCTTGATGAGAACTGCGGGTATGTAGAGGGGGCAAAATAATGCAATACATATTTTTTTTTGTTTGGCCTAATTTCATCTCTAAGGCGTAAAACCTACGCCGAAATGTGTTTCTCACCTAGCACTCCCACCTTTTTATAGTTTTAAAAGAAACTGATGTCGAGTTTGGATCGAGAATTCGAGAATCTCTTTTTGAAGTCCCAAATGTCCTTGTGACAGTATCAAAATGTGGCAAAGAAACGTCTGTGCAAGTCAAAAGATAATACAGGGATGTTCTCTTCCTCAGTTAGAGAGAAAAATCTCAGGATCCCAAAGGACTCGACGACACGTGTACAGTCGTGACATGTATATGGTTTCTGATGTTGGAAGAACTTCGTGAAAATATTTTCTTATCTAGTTCTCTTGAATGATTGTTATGGCACTCGACACTTGAGAAACAATGTAATCAAGCTGCAGTCGCTAGTATATAATCATTAATATTAAAAATGAAACTTCTCCAGCTGTACTTAAGATTTAATATTTATTTGACTACTAGAGACCAATACGTGCACATGGAGCACGTATTGGTCTCATCGCGGACTTCTAGTACTCAGCCACACACAACTGATATCATCAAAGTGTACGGCCCTGAAGATAGTGTTGACGCAACGTCGAAACTAGTAGCCAAATAAATATGAAATCTTAAGTACAGCTGGACGAGTTTCATTTTTAATAAAATTACACCAGCTGATGTTCCACCATCATCCAGTTTAAATATGGATGTAGGAAGAGTATATAATCAGTTCTCTTCGTCAAGGCTGACCAATATGCCTGATAGAAATCGGGATGTTTAGAGGGTCAACTGCAACAGTTTTAAATCCTGCTGAATATTCTTTTGTATTATGTTCTCTGTCTTGTATAACAAGTGAAGCAATTTCGTTCACTTTATGCACATGGTGCCAGAAAATCTTATCTTCTAACCATTTTGTATTTCGATATAACTGTCATCAAGGAGTGTGACTGAATGAAATTTAAAATGTTTATTTGACACCACAAACGGCCGTTAAGCCACAGTCACTAATACCATGAAATTTTTAAAGTGTTACGTAACTGATTCGTCATTTTCAAATGTAATCATAAGCCGGGAAAACTACATTAATAACTGCAACCACACTTCTTTCAAATATTACCAAAAATACATCAAAACCAGTAAACTGAAGCAATGATAGCAGAAACTGGTCACAAGATGTCATTACGTGTTTTGGTTGATAAGTCATTTCACACCTTAATACACTGTAGATGAAAACTGCATCGGAATGGAATATATTATATATTGTTGCACTACTCCTGCGGTGATGCAACGATCATTTTGCAAACAAAGGTTCACACGTTGTGATCGTATAACTTGCTTCAAGCCCAGAACCAGAATACGGTACACAATCGTACTGTCTTCTGCTAATAAAATCTTACAAAGACGATGCACTCCCATTTCGGGCTAACACAGGTCTAATCTTAGATTGAACATCTTAGCATCTTCATCTAACATTTTATGTGGGGGTAGGTAGAGTGAACACATCGTCAAACAACAACGATTGCTTACAAGCTGGTTGTCAGGAAGAGAAGAAAGGAGTGGTAGGTGTTACTGACGGAAACAGCCAAACTGCTATCTGTCTCTTAACTTCCTTTCAACTAAGGCCATCCGTTTTGTGGAAAAAGTTGCCGGTAGCTCAGGGCCGCCAGTGAATTTAAAATGCATCTCTTGACATTGATCTACCTGAGCCAAAACATCATCATCTATGCCCATACTACACTAGCCTCCGTACAGTGCTTGGCGGAGAGTACCACGTACCACTACTAGTAATTGCCTTTCATGATCCACTCGCAAATATAGCTAGGGAAGAATGCCTGTCTGGAAGACTCTACGAGCTCTAATGTCTCGCACCTCACCTCCGTGGTCCTCATACGATATGTGCGTTAGCGGCAGCAGAGTCCTTCTGCACTTGGACTCGAATGCGGGTTCTCTAAAGTTCCGTAATAGTGTCGTCTTTCCTCCAAGGACTCCCATTTGAGTTCACGAAGCATGCCCTTAACAATTGTAAAAGTGGTCAGTAGTAGGCTGTAACGTGAATTTTTTTTAATCGTGCGATTGTCAAGAGCGTGTAAAACCAACATTGAAAGGCACTACAGCTGATTGTCAAGTATGAATTTCATGAATGAAGTTTAAGAGACTAATCAGGAAGAATCAACGTGCAAACTTACAAGGAACGTAACTGCGAGGAAACCGTGGGTAACAGAAGAAATACTACAGTCGAAGTTCAGGAGAGCTAAGAAGAAATGGCTGCATGAAAAATGAGAAGAAATCGAAAGAGAAATAATTGTTGAACTTCCAGACTCAGCATATAGAAAAGTCATAACAACGTTCAGTCAGATTAAAAACCAGGGCGATAACATTAAGAGTGCAATGGGAATTCCATTTCTAAATGTAGAGGAGAGAGCAGCTAGGTGGAAAGAGTGCATCGAAGACCCCTTATAAGGAGGTAGACTTGTCTGATGATGTAGCAGAAGAAGAAAGAGGAGACGACAGGGTAAGTTAAGAGTTAGGGAGGCCTGAGACCAAGAGGTAGATAACACTCCAAATTCTAAAATCAATGGGGGAAGCGGCAACAAGTCGACTGTTAACGATAGTGTATAGAATGTATGAAACTGGCAATATAACATCATGCTTTCGGAAAAACATCGCCCTTATAATTCCGAAGATTGCAAGAGCTGATAAGTGCGAGAATTATCGCACAACCAGCTTAAAAACTTAAGCATCAAAGTTGCTGACAAAAACAATACACAGAAAAATGCAAAAGAAAACTGAGGATGTGTTAGATTACGATCAGTTTAGCTTTAGTCAAGATAAAGGCACATGAGAGGCAAATCTGACGTTGTGGTTGATAATGGAAACAAAACTGAAGAAAATCAGAGCACATTCATATGCTCTGTTGACCTGGAAAAAGCGTTCGACAATACTGTATGGTGCAGGATATTCGATGTTCTGAGAAAAACAGGAATAAGCTACAAGGAAAAAATGGTAACACACAATACGTACAAGAATCAAAAGGAAGCAATAAGAGTGGAAGACTAAGAACGAAGTGACGGATTAAAAAAGGATGTAATGCAGGGATGTAGTTTCTCGCCGCTGCTGTTCAATGTGTACATCGAAAAAGCAATGACGTAACTAAATGAAAGGTTCAAGAGTGGTTTTGAAATTCAACGTGAAGACATATCAATGATAAGAGCCAGCGATGAAATTGCTTTCCTCAGCGAAAGTAAAGAAGAAGTACAGGGTGTGTTGAACAGAATAAACGGTCTAATGGGTAGAGAATATGTTTTGAGAGTAAATCGAAGAAAGACGAAAGCAATGAAAGTAGCAGAAATGAGGAGATCGAGAAACTTAACAATATAATTGGAGACCACGAAGTAAGCTAAGGTAAGGAATTCTGCAACCTAGGCAGCAAAGTAACTCGTGATGGACCGAGGAAGGGCGACATAAAAAGCAAACTAGCACTGGCAGAAATGGCATTCCCGGTCAAGAGAAGTCTGCCAGTATGAAGGGTAGGCCTTAATTTGTGGAATAAATTTTTGTGGATGCAAGCTTGGAGCACAGCGTTGTGTATTAGTGAAATATGGGCTGGCAGAAATTCGAAACAGAAGAGATCGAAGCATTTGAGATGTGGTACTTCAGAAGAATTTTGAATATTAGGTGAACTGATAACGTAAGAAATGAGGAGGTTCTCCACGAAAACAGCCAAGAAAGTAATATGTAGAGAACACCGAAAATAAGAAGGAACAGAATGCGAGGATATCTGTTAAGATGTAAAGGAATAATCTGTATGGTACTAGGGGCAGCTGTAGAGGGAAAATACTGCAAGCGAAAACAGAGATTGGAACACATCCAGTAAATAATTGAGGACGTCGGTTATAAGTTCTGCTCTGAGATGAAAAGATTGCCACAGGAGAGGAGTTCTTCATGGACCCCATTAAGCCAGTCAGTAGTCTGATGGCTCAACAAAAAAAGGTTATATCAAGTTCGGGATCAGCAATAATATCAGCATACATTGTACACCCCTTACGGCAATAAATACCCCATAACCATCGACGTAACGCCTACCTCTCTGATATATGTACTCTGCTTTCCCAGTAGCCGCTTTCGCACACCTGACCTTTCAATGGTTGCGTAGGTTTATATGCGTCCAGGAACGTTAGCCGTATGATGCTCCAAATAGTGAACCTAGCTGTCACCCTGCTTTCAGTGTTAACTGGGGTCAACAACCCAGTCTATCACCTGAAAGAACTCGTACGGACCATTATCAGGTGCTTGCAGCACTGCATTCGATTTTTACTGGCAGTGGCTCAGCCACATTTCCGACGATTACTCCCTGCAAAAATGACGAGTGCACACAGATATTTCTTCCTCACCTACCTGCTATTTCACTGATGGTTACCATTACCTTCCTAAACCTGTAGATTTCAGCAGTGGTGCCACGTGGTCACTGCAGATTAGAACAGTGGCCGGAAGCATGAAAACCATGGCCAATGCGCCTTTTAGGTGTTTCCAGACAGTGCCCAGTTCTCGCGTCTGCGCACAACAAAAACAGGCACAGTACTCATGCATGTTGTACTGTGAAAACAATTGTGCGAAATCACAAAATTACAAACAAATATGCCAGAAGTAATTTAAGAAAGAACACACCGCGCGAAGGGATTAATTTAAGAGACTGTGAACCTACTAAAGTTCAGATGCACACAAAACATAAACAAAGTGATCTGTAGATGCCGTGCACCTTCTCAGCCAGCAACGAACCCTGACCGGTAATACAGGCAAGAGAACTCTCTGCAGACGACAGACAAGAGGGGGCCACGCTCCGTCCTACCACCAGGCGGCAACTTTAGTGCCACCAGAGAGTCACAGGCCCTACGGACCTGTTCCTCCTCCGCTTACTCAGTAATCAAGAAATGACTGGTCTTCAGTTATTGTGTGTAAAATGAAGTCATGGTGGAATCAGTTTCTGGCCTTCAGCCTTCAGTTATTACTAGTATTCCTTCAATATTCAAGAAGTGACTCGTTTTCAATTATTGTGTTTCAAAACTAACCCGTAGAAAATTTTTCATGTGTGAGTTACGATAAACTTCATATTTATTCGACCTGAGTATTGTTTCTTGCGTCGTCTTTGGCAGGCACATCAGTTGGTAATGACGTGTTTCCTCCACCGAGTTAGTCCTCATCCAAGTGCTCCGACCCAAGTAGACAGTGTTTTGTCATGTGTTATTCCACTTTCAAGTGCACTTGTGGCTATGCCCAGGTGTTGTTGCTGCTCTAGCAGACGCACCGCACTCAAGAACTACTAATAAAGATACTATTAGACGTCTCCACGTCACCTCCGCAGCTCTTCAGTTGCCTCTGGTCAACCCTGAAGCCGCTTTCTCCTTCTGCTCCGTTTTCACGACGTCGGACGTCTTCTGCCGACTTCCACGCCACTCCTCAACAGACAATCGCCGCCAAATGATGCCGCCGTCGATTCCTATTTCTCACCCAATGCCTGTGTATTTGAGTACATTTGTCCTCACTTGTTGTCCTTTACCTGAAGTTTTAAAGCGCGATATTCCCTCTCGTCTTGCCCCTGTCGTGCCTAATGCAAGAAGACAATTTTTTCTCTTGTCCTGTGCATACTCCACGCGCACGATTTCAGAATATCGTTTCTGTGCCTCATTCATAAAATCAATTCCTGCTCTCTCAGCGACTTGTTTTATCCAGGCAGAATACTTTTCAAATGCAAGTTCGCTGGCACTCAACTCTGCCCTCCCAGCACACTCTCCTGCCATCTGGCCACAAAGATATCACATCCCAAGTGCTACTGCATCTTTCTCTGTCAGCCCAGCTTCATTATTTTTCCTCTCACGCACTTCTGCGCTCATTTGTGTCCTCTGGGCTTACAATGTCTACTTCTCCCATTGTCCATGTGGTGCTCCTTCTTGTGCAATGCGGTTGGTCACCGAACCACAAGCAGATGTGAGACCCGCAGTCTAGGCCGAATAGCAACAGGCCAACTACTACCAGAGGTACAAAAACGGGTAGCAGGTAAAGCAGGATAACTATCCTGGTCTAGTTGAATGTTCCGCCCATAGATTCAAATCCCAGTTGTCCAAGATCCATCGCCACGACTCTTTGTATGAGGCCCATATGCTGTTTCCAGTTCCTTACCTCCCCACTCCCCAAGTAGTCACACCAGCAGAGAACCCTTGACATCTGACCATATCAGTCGAAATTATCTATCATCCAGTCCACCTCTCTACTCGGCAGTTCAGGCGCCCACCGCTTATCTTTCCAAGACCCCCTGTAGGCCCCTGTCTTCACCAAATACCTCCAGCCTTGGTTCGCTGTGGTTGTTTCCAAACCCTTGGATGGGCTATGGACAAAGTTACCATTCAGACAGTGAAATGTGCCGCAAGAATATTGTGCCCTCACTGTGGCGGTTCTTCTTATGGGTCCGCTATTCTACCATCACCTTTCGTTCTAGAGGTGAAGCCTTCCACAAACCCCAATCAGGAACACTGCCAGCCTGTATCAGCTCCAGTCTGCAACTGGCTCCCAGGAAGAGACCTTAGCTGCTCCACACACCACACCACACCACACCGGACATATCCGCCATCTATCACAAAGCGAAAAAAGTTAAGATCCTTAGAGGCTAGAAAGGCATCTGGCCCAGACGGTATACCCGTAAGATTTTATGTTGACTATGCTACAAATATAGCACCATTCTTATCCTTCATCTATCAGAGATCATTGGAACGGCGAAAAGTTCCACGAGACTGGAAGAAGGCCCAGGTCATAGCAATCTATAAAAAGAGTAGAAAATCGGATGCACATAATCACCGGCCAATTTCACTGACATCGATTTGTTGTAGAATCATGGAACATATTTTATGTTCAGACATAATGACCTTCCTAGACTCTGAGAAGCTCATCTGCAGAAACCACCACGGTTTTAGGAAACAGCGGTCATGCGAGACACAGCTGGCCCTCATTGTGCATGATATACAACAGGCTCTAGATACCGGCTCCCAGGTTGATGCCATATTTCTCGACATTCGAAAGGCGTTCGACTCGGTTCCGCACTGTCGCTTGCTACAAAAAGTGCGCGCTTACGCTCTATCCAATGACATATGCGGTTGGATACAAAGTTTTCTAACAGACAGGGAGGGGTATGTCGTCTTGAACGGGGTAACTTCAACAGAAACAAGAGAAACTTCAGGTGCGCCAGGGCAGCGTAATAGGTCCTCTGCTTTTTACTATTCACATAAACGACCTGATTGATGGTATTGACAGCGGCCTTACACTGTCTGCCGATGATGCTGTAGTCTACAGGAAAGTAGTACCACACGAAAGTTGTGAACAAATCAATGAGGATTTGTAGAAAATAAATGCGTGGTGTAATGACTGGCAGTTCTCTCAATATTAGTAAGTGCAACTTACTACGTATAGGAAGGCGAAAATCCCCAATAATACATGAGTACAAAATGATCAGTCTTTGGAAGCGGTAACATCAGTCAAGTATCTGGGTATGACTATTCGAAATGATTTCAAATGGAATGATCAGATTACACAAGTAACGGGTAAGGCGAACTCTAGATTGCGGTTTATTGGTAGAATCCTGAAGCGATGCAGTTCTTCAGCAAAGGCAATAGCTTACAATATGTTAGTTTGTCCACTCTTAGAGTATTATTCGTCTGTATGGGACCCTTACCAGTTGAGTCTGATTCAAGAGATTGAGAAGGTCCAAAGAAGAGCGGCAAGATTCGTGACTGGTACATTTAGCCATCACGAGAGCGTTACAAATGTCATAGAAAGTTTGAAGTGGGATACACTTGCAGATAGACGACGCGCTAAACAGAAGGATCTGCTCACTAAATTCCTAAATCCAATCTTCGCCGAGGATGTAGAGCGTATATTATTACCACCAATTTTCAAATCGCGTAATGATCATCATTCAAAGATAAGGGAAATGAGAGCTCTTACTGAGACGTTCAGACAGTTGTTTTTCCCTCTCGCGATCTGCGAATGGAACAGAGTGGGGGAAAATATGGCTTTGGCGCAAATTCTGCCTTTCGCCACACACCGCTTGGTGGTTAGCGGAGTATATATGTCGATGTAGAAGTGGACCAACTAGAACATTCATTTTTCTTTACGTACTACACGAATATGTAACAAAAATAGGAGTTCATATTTGAAAAACGCAGTTATCCGTCTGATCTATGGCAGCGCCATCTAGCGGGCCAACCATACCGCCAAATGGTTTCCCTCTTCAAGTTAAACAAGTTTCGTTCTTTGCAGTTTTTTCGTTTGACGCTTATTTTCTGAAATATTTGGCCTGGTGACGATCAATGTACCACACTGTATACGTGCCTTCTTTCGCCACCTCACACATGCCCTTTTTGTTCTGTCAGCCTCTCAACATGATTTTTCATTGCACTTGTTCTTCCAAGAAAACTGTTAGCAAATGGTTCAAATGGCTCTGAGCACTATGCGACTTAGCTTCTGAGGTCATCAGTCGCCTAGAACTTAGAACGAATTAAACCGAACTAACCTAAGGACATCACACACATCCATGCCAGAGGCAGAAATCAAACCTGCGACAGTAGGGGTCACTCGGTTCCAGACTGTAGCGCTTAGAACCGCACGGCCACTCGGGACGCCCAACTGATATCAAATATCCATTGTTATTTGCTTACTGCGACCAGGAGAGAGAGGGTTTGAATGTCGAGTATAATATCATTGGTTAATTGAATTAGCATTCATTGATAATTGCGTGTATCTTTATCAATGTACTACTGGAGGATATGTAATATATGTACGTTGTTTGGGTCGACAGCGCCCTTGCTGCTAGTGAAGTACCGCGAGGTTATAATTAAATTTTCATTATTGAACGCGTTATAGCACAAAAATAATTAGCATACGAGTACCAAACTTGGTTGCATTCATGTCAAGGACATAAGGAAGAGAAATTATCCAGAATCAGTTCTATTGAAATACATTTAATGTGCCGCTACGGTACATCATACCACTACATACCATTACTACTACTGCTACAAAAGCGGCTCAGTACGAGGCCCCTCAGTGTCCAGAAGAGACTGAAAGAGCAGGATTGCACTCTGCACAGCAGAACGAAGCGTGTCCGTCGGTATGCTGGCTGTCTCTCTTGATATGCTGCCCTTCAGATCAGCATACGTTCATCTAGTAAATCCTGTCCTACGGATAGCCCCACAACTAGAAGTCACAGGGAGTGAGATCAGGTGATTGTGGTGTGCAATTGGAAACAAACGGCTGATAATTCGATCGTTTCGAAATTTGTTTCGGAGTTGCAGGTGAACTTCACGAGCGACGTATGGTGGGGCCACATCTTGCACGAAAGCTGCTGAGTTCAATCTCTCTCTCTCCTGTAGGGTGGGCATGACATGCTGACGAAGCACATCGTAGTAGCGCTGGCTAGTCACACTGCTCGTGTTTGGTCCTTGAGTGCCAACCTGTTCCAAAAAGAAGGGGCCAATGATGAACATAGCCGTGAATCCACATCATACGGTGACCCGTTCATCATACAGAAGTGCTCCATGCACAATGACTGGAGGTAAAGATCCCCATACTAGGCAGTTCTGTGTAAGCACCTCACTCGTCAGAGAAAAATGAGCTTCGCCTGACCATAGGATGGTCGAGGGTCAGCCCAGTCAACAGCCCCCGTCAACTTAATCGTTGTGAGAAAGTGCAGAGCGAAGTCAACACGTCGTTGTGCGTCCTCTGTTGCAAGGTGCTGTACCACATCTTGTACGGAAACCATTTGACAATAGTTCGAAGTACCTTCCGCACAGTGGACCACTGGATGTTCAACTGTTCTGACACAACACGCGCGCTGCCTGACGATCGGGAATTTGGTGCAGCGCTTTCTTCCACCTGAGTGTGCTCCCTGCCGCCGTTGGATAAACAGCTGCCAGCAGCAAGTCGTATACTCCTAGCTCACTTATTTGTTACATAGTTTAGTACAGGATGAGTAATTTCGAGTTTTAGTTACTGTAATCGTAAATTCAGGCAGATTGTAGCGCAGTCGTTAGGCATTTGTACAGGTTCGTTTATACATTCTTTGCGTGATTCCGTTGCGTTATCTAGGCACGGACTCGTGTTTCAGTAACTGTTGTTCAACATCGATTAGAATGGACAGGGACTGTGATTGGTGTGTTCGGAAGTTGGCATCCTTTCGCTCAGAGCTGCATGCGGCGCTGACTTCGGTCGCGCAGCTTGAGGCTGTTGCCAATGGGCACCACTGTGGGGAGCCGGACTTGGGTATCACATGGATGTCAACCTCGTCTCGTCTGTCCCCAGATCGGTCTGCCCCTGTGGTTGCCTCGGTTGCTGCCCACAGTGGGGCTGTGCCCTCGCCTGTGGTTGATTGGAAGGTCGTTCCAAGGCGT
The DNA here is from genome assembly GCF_023897955.1 of Schistocerca gregaria. Lineage (NCBI taxonomy): Eukaryota > Metazoa > Arthropoda > Insecta > Orthoptera > Acrididae > Schistocerca > Schistocerca gregaria. Next base: position 461,029,533 of record NC_064923.1, read on the forward strand.
GGCAGGAAGCGAAAGACGTCCCCGGAGGATGATCAGAAAGCCTCCCCGGTGCGTCTGGCAAACAGGTATCAGGTACTGTCTTTGGTTGAGCCAGATGCAGCTGCCTGCCCTGTTTCAGAGGATCATTCTCAGCCTTCAAGGTCCGGACAGTCGCAGAGGGTGGGCTTACTGGTAGTTGGGAGCTCCAATGTTAGGCGCGTAATGGGGCCCCTTAGGGATACGGCGGCTAAGGAGGGGAAGAAATCCAGTGTGCACTGCATATGCATTCCGGCTGGAGTCATTCCTGATGTGGAAAGGGTCCTTCCGGATGCCATGAAGAGCACAGGGTGCAGCCAGCTGCAGGTGATGGCACACGTCGGCACTAATGACGTGTGTCCCTTTAGATCTGAGGAAATTCACTCTGGATTCCCGAGGCTATCTGATTTGGTGAAGGCTGGTTACGAGGTGAAGGCAGAGCTCACCATCTGCAGCATCTTTGACAGAACCGGCTGCGGACCTTTGGTGCAGAGCCGGGTGGGGCGGGGGGGGGGGGGGGGGGGTTGCGACAGTGTTCCGTGTTGGCTGCAGATTCATTGACTTGCGCCATAGGGTGGTGGGGTTTCGGGTTCCGCTGAATAGGTCAGGAGTTTACTAAACTCAGCTGGCGGCTACACGGGTAGCGGAGGCTGTGAGGCGTGGACTAGGCGGTTTTTTACGTTAGAAGGCCTCGGGAAAGTATGGGGTGGGTTGCAATCTCAAAGGGTGCACGCCAAATACATGACGTGCTTGGATCAAGGAACAGTCGGAATTGTAGTTGTAAATTGTTGTAATTGTGCTGGGAAAGTCCCAGACCTTCAAGCGCTAATAGAAAGTACAGAAGCTGAAATCGTTATAGATACAGAAAGCTGGCTAAAGCCTGAAATAAGTTCCTCATAATTTTTTACGAAGTGTCAGACGGTGTTCAGGAAAGATAGATTAGGCAGAATTGGTGGTGGAGTGTTTGTGTCTGTCAGTAGTGGTTTATCTTATAGTGAAGTCGAAGTAGATACTGCGTGCGAATTGGTATGGGTGGAGGTTATACTTAATAGCCGAACTAAGTTAATAATTGGCTCCTTCTACCAACCCCCAGACTCCGATGATATAGTTGCTGAACAGTTCAGAGAAAATTTGAGTCTCGTAACAAATAAATACCCCACTCATACGGTTAATGTTGGTGGGGACTTCAACCTTCCCTCGATATGTTGGCAAAAGTACTTGTTCAAAACCAGTGGTAGGCAGAAAACGTCCTCCGAGATTGTCCTAAATGTCATCTCTGAACATTATTTCGAGCAGTTACTCCACGAACCCACGTGAATTGTAAATGGTTGCAAAATCACACTTGACCTCTTAGCCACAAACAATCCAGAGCTAATAGAGAGCATCATGACTGATACAGGGATTAGTGATCACAAGGTCGTTGTAGGTAGGCTCCATACCGTTTCTTCCAAATCCACCAGAAACAAACGAAAAATAATTGTATTTAAAAAAGCGGATAAAGTGTCACTAGAAGCCTTCCTAAGTGACAATCTCCATTCCTTCCGAACTCACTATGCAAATGTAAGCAGATTGGAAAATTGAGCAGGTCGCACCAGTTTTTAAGAAGGGTAGTAGGAGTAATCCATCGAACTAAAGACCTATATCATTGAGGCCGGTTTGCAGTAGGGTTTTGGAGCATATACTGTATTCAAACATTATGAATCACCTCGAAGGGAACAATCTATTGATACGTAATCAGCATGGTTTCAGAAAACATCGTTCTTGTGCAACGCAGCTAGCTCTTTATTTGCACGAAGTAATGGCCGCTATCGACAGGGGATCTCAAGTTGATTCCGTATTTCTAGATTTCCAGAAAGCTTTTGACACCGTTCCTCACAAGCGACTTCTAATCAAGCTGCGGGCCTATGGGGTATCGTCTCAGTTGTGCGACTGGATTCGTGATTTCCTGTCTGGAAGGTCGCAGTTCGTAGTAATAGACGGCAAATCATCGAGTAAAACTGAAGTGATATCATGTGTTCCCCAGCGAAGCGTCCTGGGACCTCTGCTGTTCCTGATATATATATATATATATATATATATATATATATATATATATATATATATATATATATATATATAAAAAGGACATGGGTGACAATCTGAGCAGATCTCTTAGATTGCTGGCAAATGATGCTGTAATTTACCGTCTAGTAAGGTCATCCGAAGACCAGTATCAGCTGCAAAGCGATTTAGAAAAGATTGCTGTATGGTGTGTCAGGTGGCAGTTGGCGCTAAATAACGAAAAATGTGAGATGATCCACAAGAGTTCCAAAAGAAATCCGTTGGAATTCGATTACTCGATAAATAGTACAATTCTCGAGGCTGTCAATTCAACTAAGTACCTGGGTGTAAAAATTACGAACAACTTCAGTTGTAAAGACAACATAGATAATATTGTGGGGAAGGTGAGCCAAAGGTTGCGTTTCATTGACAGGACACTTAGAAGATGCAACAAGTCCACTAAAGAGACAGCTTACAGTACACTCGTTCGTCCTCTGTTAGAATACTGCTGCGCGGTGTGGGGTCCTTACCAGGTGGGATTGACGGAGGACATCGAAAGGGTTTGGATGGAAGTCATTAGAGCAAAGACGTTTTTCGTCGCGGTGACATCTGTTTACGAAACTTTCTATTTCGAATGCGAAAATATTTTGTTGAGCGCAACCTACATAGATATGAATGATCATCAAAATAAAATAGGAGAAATCAGAGCTCGAACAGAAAGGTTTAGGTGTTCGTTTTTCCCGAGCGCTGTTCGGGAGTGGAATGGTAGAGAGATAGTATGATTGTGGTTCGATGAACCCTCTGCCAAGCACTTAAATGTGAATTGTAGAGTAATCATGTTGATGTAGATGTAGATGTGAACAGCGATTTCATCAACCACCTGTGTTGCAAGCGGTCGTCGTCCTCTTCCCAGAGCGATGCCCAGTTTTCCAGTGAATTTGAACTTCTTGATCATACTCTGCACAGCAGGTCGGTGGAGAAAGAGGACCCTTCCGTAATCCTTTCAGCCTGCGATATTTCCGTAGCTGCAGCATTACTGTTGTTTTGATAGTGGAGCTTCACGAATAATGCCCAAATCTTTTTTCCAACCTTATGTTGACACGTCAACAAATGCACAGCGACTGGGCAGGTGTGTGAGGTTATCAGTCACGATGACTGATCACGGCACCTGGTGGCCATAGTTGGAACTGGACAGTGGTGGTGAGATTCACGGACAAAATGCACCCCACACCCTTGACATTAATGCTACCAAGTATGGTACTCGTAAGTTAATTTGTTTCCATGTTATCACGTGTTAAATATGAAACGTTTATTTATAATCACCCGGTACAACAGTGACATTTTCGAACTCTCCTAGTTATGGATCTTAAAATACCTTTCGCCGTTTTCAGTCTTTTGCATGAAAGTGATGTATTTCCTCGAGGTTGCATTTCATTTAAATAATCGAATTTTTTATCAGCATCAATATCCGTTCGATGCATAAAACTTGTTACCACTGACATGTGATATGTACGACGCCTTCACATCGGGGACAATGCAATACACCTTCAGTTAAGCCAGTTAACTACTTATCAGTATTGATCTGATCCTAAAATAGCAGTTATTGACAATGTCATGGCCACGTTAAGCTGAATCATCTACCAGAGACTAGTAAGTGCAAGTTGACAGAAAAGTCGTAAGTTGTGATAGAAGCAAGGAGTTTCTGATGATGAGAACTGAGACATTTGTTATATCCCCACGCATTGCGCTGCTCAAAGTAACCGTAGGTATTTTCGTTATTTCTTAGTTCACTGATAAAAGCGTACAGTATATTGTTCGAATAATTAACAGAAGTGATGATTTGGTGGAAAAGGATCAATCCAGTAATTTATGTAGTACAAATTACACACCACACACCTGTTTCCACGTCATACAAAAAACGTGTAAGATTTCAGTTTGACTTTGTGCATGGTTCTCTAGACAGATGCTAGTTACAAACCAGTCTGACGTGCTAAATGGCTCAAAGATTTTCTCGTGCTTTCTTTCAAGGCCGCTCTTAATTCTCCTAGTTCGGCTACAACCAATACACCAGCTGCAGTAGTCCATGGAACGGCCGGAGTGCATGCGGCGATCGGAGGCTGCCACTCCTTTGTTTTTTTCCTTCACATTTCTCTGAATAACGGTAAGGTTTAACTCTATGATGAATATTACAGTGTCTTAAATACTAGACGTTGTGTGGCAGTTTAATTTTAGGCAAGGAAGCGTAATTAATTTGTATTTAACTGGACAACAATTCTTGAGTACCGTGTTGAGAAGCACGCACATTTTATTGAAAGATTCCTGTTCTTGTCTGAGTTAACAGGAGTGTATATTCCAGATCTTTAGACCGTCACAACTTTCATTTCACAGCTTCTAGTACTCAGGAAAAATTCCTAGACGCAGAAAGTTTCTTCTATTACGTCAAGTTCGTAGGTCCGAATCTATCTAACGAGCCTCTACCAAGGTAAGTACAGCGCTCTCATTCCATGCGAGGTACAAACAAAAATGAGAAAACATTTGTGATGCAGGGTAAGACTTGTGATCCTCGCACAACAGGCAGATAAAAGTTTTGTGTTTCATTCTTATCGCGTTAGGTAAACAAAGCACTGCTTGCTAACTGCACACAGGGTGAAGTCGGCGCAACAGCGAATCGGATACGTGAATAGTCCGAGATGCTACGTCGCCGTCTACCTTTGCAGCTGCCCGCGGCGCTAGCAGGTAGGAACAGATGTCCTGTCATATAGTCCCTCCTTTTTGCCAGTGTTTTCCATATATTACTTTCTTCGTCGATTCTACGGGGAACCTCTTCATTCCTCACCTGACCAGACCACCTAACTTTCATCATTATTCGGTAACACCACATCTCAAATGCTTATATACTTTTCTGTTACGGGTTTCCCACAGTTCATGTCTCACTGCCGTATAATACTGTGCTTCAAACGTACCTTCTCAGAAATTTATACCTCAAAATAAGAAGTACGTTTGATACAAGAAGGCTTCTCTTAACCAGGAGTGCTCTTTTTGACAGTCCTAGTCTGTTTTTATGTCGTCCTTACTCGGCCCGTGATGGTTTATATTCCTACCTAGGTAGCAGATTTCCTTAATTTCATCTGCTTCGTGATCACCAATTATGATGTTCAGTTTATTGATAATTTAATTTCTGCTACTTTCATTACTTTCGCCTTGACTCTTAATACAAATTCTGTACTAATTACACTGTTCATTCACTTCAGCAGGTCCTGACAATAGCAATGTCATCAGTGAATCTTACAATTCACCTTGAACTTTAATGCCACCCTTGAACCTATCTTTTATTTCTATCATTGCTTCTTGGGCGTATAGGTAGGACAGCAGAGGCGAAAGTCTAAATCCTTGTCTTACTCTCTTCTTAATCCGTGCACTTCGTTCTTGGCCTTCCACGCTCATAGTTCCGTTTTGGTTCTTCTACACACTGTATATCATTCGTTTTTCATTATAGCTTGCCCCTATTTTTCTCTGGATTTCGAAAATCTTGCACAGTTTTATAATGCTGAACTCTTTTTCCAGGTTGACAAATCCTATGAATGTGTCTTGATTTTGCTTCAACCACAACGCCAGAATTACCTTTACTAAAGCCAAACTGATCTTCATCTAATATATTCTCAATTATCTTTTCCATCCTGCCATATAAGCGATTTATATACGTCTGCTGGCGTCCCTTGGCGTTTTCACTGAAGGTGAAATCCTCTCGGAGGATCAGACCGCTTCATTCTCGTCTCCAAACTCCTCCTTCAACTGTCAAACTTTGGTCGCATCTGCTGGGATCTCCTCTCTGCTTAACATTACCAAATTCCAGTGTAACGTCCCAATATGGAAGGACGTTTTTCCTCGCTTTTTCCGACGAAGTGAAGTCACTGGATAAAAAAAAAGCAATTCAGCCTGTTATATCTTCATTGCAGAGATCGATACCGTATATAGAAGGGGAATATTTGCAGCAATATTATTGTCGTGTCGTTGAGAAGGCTTCCTTATAGTTATTTGTACTCCTCTCGCACCGTGGCTTGGTACTTAACTTTCTCGATGAAGGAAGATGGAAGCCTATATGCGTTATCTCTGCAGAAATTATTTTCATTCTAACGTATCTACAATGACACGACATCCTTTTGTTAGTGGTAACTGATTTTGTATCTCCAACAACCCAACATCCTTTTATAAGTGAAGTGGTAACTAATTTTCGTGAGTGTAAAGCCAACAGGAGACATCAGAACAGTCCTGAAGAAGATCTCATCAGTTGGACGAAATGTCGAATGTATTCGTAGGAGGGAGAGTTCGAAGTGGAAAATAACTCAGCCTTATCACCTACAAAATGTTATCTTCACCGCTATAACCTACCACTTGTATTTAGGCTGCATTCTATACTGTCAGCTAAAAATATGGACTTCATCCCAGCTTAAATTTACTGCTGCCGTCTCGTCAGAGTATAAAAGACAGTTAAAGTTGCATGTGTTGAGATGAGTACCTCATAAGCCCTAACAGACTCACAGGCGCTAAACGGTGGGTATGAAGAATCTTCTACGTGAAGTAAAATGCTATGGGTCAGAGAACAATGATCTATTTGGAGACCTGTCAAAGTCACGTCACCCCGTCTCTGTAACTGAAAGGAGGAACCCAGTGCCCGGACAGTTGATTCACAAACTGCAGGTGATCACCTGCGACTCCTGGCACCGCTATTCCCATTAGCTTAGGAGTTCGTGGTCAACACCTAAGAAAGGCTTCACAAAGTCTCAACACGTTTTTCTGTAGTGTTTTCCTCAGAGGCTTCCATGAAGGCTACGACAGCTTCCTTACACTCCGGCTTCTCGACCTGCCGTGGCGTGAAATACTCCTCCATTTTTCGTTACTAATTGAAGAAGGAAGTTAGGTACATGTGTGGAATGGTTCAGAGAACACTGCGGGGAATAGAAGTAGATGAGAGAATGTTTTCCCTTATCGCACCTTCTCTGCTTCAAAGCCTTCAGGGTCGTACGCATTTCTGTACCGTGAACTGTGAATTCGTCTGGGAGATGAATCCTAAACACACGTTCAGGAGAAACGACTGAGCAACCATTCAGTCATTACTCTTCCACCGCTTGGACCCGAGAGTGCGTTGTTTGAGTAGAATATTGCTGAAACGATTTGAAAACAGGATTAGTGGTGCTCTTTTTCTTTTTTCTTAAAAAAATCTAGTCTAAAATAGCTCTATGTACTTAATAAGCCAGTGAGGTAATTTCCTTAAACCTTGCCGTAAGACATTAATATTTGCTGCATAAGTTTTTAAAGATAACGGTTTCAACACTTCCAAAGAACCACGATTCTCATTGATGATTATTGAAAGTTGCGCCACGAGTGGACGAGCAACAGCAGGGTTGGAAAGGTGATTGTGGTAGGGGATACCTCTTACACGCTTGTTATGCCATGAGGCTTTACAGAAGCTGGTTCAAGCTGTGTCTCCTTCACGGAATACTACTAGAGTTAGTCCAATGAATACCTTAAATTTGTAATAATAAATCGAAATTTCGAGCCGTTATCCTGTACGTTAGTAAGCGTGCTACAAACAGCGTGCAAAATGGCCTGTAGGTGGCAGCATAGTGCAGATGCAGACATATCATCGCAGTATCAGTAGGCCGCGGCCTTGCAATTTGTGCCAGGGTTCTGTTATTCCGTTTTTGTGTAGTGAAGGTGTGAAACCTACTGAAATTCATCGACGAATGAAGGTTCAGTACGCTGATGCATGTTTGTCACAGCAGGAAGTTCGCAAATGATGTGACTTCAGTGGAAGATGCTCTTCGTCCAGCTCAGGCACAACGAGTTGTGACTCCACGGAAAATTGCAGCAGTTGAGGCCATAGTGAAGGAAAACCGCCGATTCACACTGAATGACATTGCAGAATGCTTACAGATTAGCCATGGGTCAGCACACCACATTGTGCATGATGTGCTCCAGTTTCACAAAGTGTCTGCAAGATGGGTGCTACGGCAGCTGACTCCTGAAATGAGACAACGACGTGTTGATGCTTGTGAACAATTTCTTCAGCGCTTTGAACGAGAAGGTGATGGCTTCCTTGCAAGAATCGTTACCGGGCACGAAACCTGGGTTCACTTCCACCAACCGGAAACGAAGAAAGCGAGCAAGGAATGGCGACATTCCTCATCAGCAAAACGTTCAAAACGTTCAAACGTGTGTGAAATCTTGTGGAACTTAACTGCTAAGGTCACCAGTCCCTAAGCTTACACACTACTTAACCTAAATTATCCTAAGGACAAACGCACACACCCATGCCCGAGAGAGGACTCGAACGTCCACTCGGATCAGCCGGGCAGTCCATGACAGCAGCGCCTTAGACCATCACCAAAACTAAAGAAGTTTTGAACAGAACCATAAGCAGGGAAGGTTATGTTGACTCTCTTTTGGGACGAAAATAGAGTCATTTTGGAGTATTACATGCCTAGAGGGACCACTTTCACCAGTCCATTGTACACATATCTCCTAAAAATCATCTGCAGCCTGCAATCAAATCAAAGAGACGTGGATTGCTGTCAGCAGGCGTGCTTTTGTAACATGACAATACAAGGCACCATACTGCCCGTACAACGTTTGCAACAATAACAGACCTGCATTTTGGGTGTCTTCCTCATCCACCATACTCACGAGACCTTGCCCCAAGTGATTTCCATATGTTTGGACCACTCAAAGACGCAATGGGAGGAAATGAGTTCCGTTCTGATGAAGAAGTACGCCGCGCGGTGCATGAGTGGTTACGCGGACTACCAAAAGAATTTTTTTCTAAAGGGATTTACGCACTTTGTAAGCGCTGGAGGACTTGCATTCAGCGTGGGGGAGATTATGTTGAAAAAGTGGTACAGTTTTGTACCACTTCTGCACAATAAATAATATTCAAAAATATTTAAAGTTTTCATTTGACTCACCCTCGTAGATCGGAAATTTTCAGATAAACGGATCTAGTAGATCCCTACACTGAACAATGATAAGTGAACTAGTATCGAACAAAAACTAGGTAAAATCTGAGCACACATGTTTTGTCCACACACATGCTTTTAGATACATCCTAATTTTGAGCCCTTAAAACTAACTGCATCCTTAAAAATTGACACCATTTGCCTTATTTTAATGTCTGAATGTTTATAACACGAGAACAGTTAAAAAGGGTACTCACAAACATTTTTGCAGAAAATTTGAAAACGATGTGTGCCATTCATTTCTAATAGCAGATTCAGAAGGATGTAGGTTGCAGTGGGTACTGGGAGATGAAGCAGCTTGCACAGGATAGAGTAGCATGGAGAGCTGCATCAAACCAGTCTCAGGACTGAAGACAACAACAACAACAACTAGACAGGTGTCTGCAACTGCCACGTGATTAGTTGGAGGGTGCAACATGATCCGACAGTTGTAAAGTCGTCTACGAAAATAAAGCGCTAACCACGATTGTATGGTATTCTACTCATGACTACCAAAAGAAAAAAAGAGGGTCACATTTATCCTAAACGACAGAATTCTCATATATATTACATAGTCCTTACCGACTCCATATGTACGATGACATTCGGTTAGGAAAGGCAAAACCAAAACTGGAAGACAGGCACATTCGTACAAATGTTCGAGGATGTCACGTCACCAAGTTGTATCACAGGCTTCCTTGAGATCGAAGAATTATATATTTCCTAGTGGCTGAGAAAGAAGCCTTTTATATAGCCGCATCTAGCAGTGTCAGATTGTCAATGATAGAGTGATCTCTCCTGAATATTCACTTCAGTTCTAAGATCCAGATAAGGCAGTGGTTGATGATGAGTTGCAACATCTTTATCGTACAGGTGGTGAGTAGATCACCATGATAATTACTCGAGGTTGTACAGTGTTTCCTGAGTATGAGGAAAATAATTAAAATACTTTCTTTTCCCAATTGTCAGTTTTGTCAGTCTCATACACGAAATTAAACAGATCGTGAATGACTATTTTCGCTTTTACATTGCCCTCTGTAACATGCTATAATGAATGTTGTCGTGGGCGTGTGACTTAACAGATCTACACCTATATCCACAGGACTATTCTGAAAATCACTGTGAAGTGCATGGCAGAGTCTATTATGAGACGGAGTCCCCTTCCATTCACGTATGGAGCGCGGGAACTGTGATGGTTTAAAAGCCTCTTGTGTGCTGTAATTAGTTTGATCTTGTCCGCGCGATCCCTACGAGAGCTATACGTAGCGGGTTGTAGTGTAGTCTCTATTCTAGGCAATATTATTGCCTATTCCGTACAAAGAAATCCTCCGTCTTCTCACAAATATTACCATCGATGTTTTTGGAACCTCCCCTATAATGATCTCTGGAAGTTGTTGTAAATCTTGATCCTTTGGGTGAGAAATGCTCCGCCATAATCTGGAAAAGTCTCTTTTGTTTTCCTGGGATCTACTAACGTCCTCTGTAATAACAACAAAACATCTTGTACATTTGTTAACACTCGTACATACAAGGAAATGATGTCAGGAATTCCAGTCACTGTCTCTTCTTCATCTAGTTAATAATATGGTGTTTGCCTTCGATATCCCAAAGTTTGTTTAGAAATCAGGACATCTGTGGTACATTGAGGGAAGTTTTGATGGTGAAAACTATGGAGGGAGACAGGGACTGGAACACATCCAACAAATACCGTGAAAGTGCTTGTCTGGGATGAATAAATTAGAAGCAACCATTCGTAGCAGGTGGCATCAAACTGGTCAGAAGATTGACGATTAAATAAATAATCCAGAAGTGTACACAGTTCCCTGCTGATGATGTGGAACTTCACAGAGCCACATACTTGCGACAGATTATTGAGCAGCGTATCTCTGTTCTACGTTATCAAGACTTTGGTATGGATGCTTCAGCAGCTTGATGAGTAGTGATGATACGTCATCCACTAATTCTTTCAAGAACTGCACTGTCTATCTGATGAGTTCATATCGCTAAATAGTCAGTGCCAGTAAAACACTACCATCTGAGCAATACTTACGAAGGAGGGAGAACTTATAGAACAGTCGAGCGGAAAACGAAGCAGTACTGAAGTGTGGACTTTGACCCATTTTTAGAAGATACAGATTTTCTTCCAGCAAAAAGATTTCAAGAGCTCTATCTCAGGGGGAAGGTGATGAGAGTCTGATGGCACATGGGGTGTATTAAATTGCACCCAGAGGAGAAAAAGGCGGAGGAATTGCATGGTAAGGTTAGTGAGAGCCTCTCGCTCACTTGGTTCATGGGAAGGAAAGATGAGAAACATGTAATGACGCGTACACAGTAATAACCTCGACTTGTAGGTTGATACTGACAGGGAAAAAGGAGCAGTTGTGCGCATCTTCTCCGATGGTTACCTGACCTCCTCCAGCTGACTTCTCACTGAGATAGTCTTTTCTGTGAATAGTACTACTCCTCAACCCAAGGAGTGTCAAACGACTTAAAATATGGTTTCTTTAAACACCAGTACAAAGTAAACTTCTATGCCAGCAGACATTTCCTCCACATTTACCGTGACACCTTTTACATTCTCTTATAAATGTTTGTGACTGTATTAAAATATTACAGTGTTCACGCGAAGATTTCTGTCACAGAGAAAGTTTGTGACAGAAAGGAGCTGTAGAAGTCGTTGTCCGGTTCCTTCAGACCAGCCTGAACTGTCACAGTGTTTGTGCTTACTTCTTGAAGGGATTCGAGGCACAAGATTAATGCAGCATATTCTGATGGTTTTATAGCATTTCTATTTATTATCGATGATATCACCACCTCATGTGGGAATGATGATGATCTGGTCATTGTAAACGCTCTGTTTAACTCTTCTACAGAACGAGGCAGCCACGACGGGTCACGCAAAATACATAAGGGTCGAGTAAATATATAGAGGAATGTTTTCCTCTAAGCTATAGTGGAGAGTGTGTTGAAATTTTGACTAGTGTAAGTAATTCTTAAGGGCTATAGCTGCCTTATCATAGGAATAACATTGTTTATTTTTACGGAACTATATGTATTTTCCTGTGGCACTGAAATGGGCCTTCGAAGATGACTGCAACAGCGTAGCAAGGATGGAACTTAGTCAAACAGTAACAAAACCAGTAAACTACCGATTCTTTAAAGAATCGAACTAGCGTGTATAAAACAGCTGTAGACGTCCGATTACTTTACAAATGAATTAATGTGTTAACTGTATGGCGTCAATCATTTAACCTTTGTGGTTGATGATGCAAAAGATGTAAAATTATGTGTAATGTAAATCTGGATAGCTCCCGCCACGAGCAATACAAAGTTTTCTTCGTTTTACTCAGACATGTTTCGATCAAGCTTTTAATGAACTGCTACTCATAAAGAAAAATTAATTAATTAACTTGCTTTACCATTTACTTTGACACAGATAATACTTGTACTGCATTTAAACTCTCTCTTCATTTTTTTTGCCTAGATCCTTATATTCTAAAATTTTTTACCTGTAAAAATATGTGAAAAAATTGACTGTAGGTGATTATGTTACCTTCGTAGCTGCTGTAGGTACAGGACCAGTTGGCGGTCGGAGGTTTCCATTTCTCTGGTTCTCAGAGAACGCCAGGCAAAGTCGGATAAAGCTGCTGGAGCTCGTGATGAAGACTCCGTCTCTCTTGGCAGCTAAAGTATTACAGTCGCCGTACGATTTTCTGGAAACACTCTCAGGATAAGGAAGTTGAACAACAGTGGCAGTATGATATCTTCTGACTAAAAAACTGGTCGCCTAGGGAACGTCTTCACCACACAGACTGACGGCGAAACATTGCGCGTCGTTCGGACCGTGATAGCAGCAGATTCGACAAGTATTGTTAATTCACGAAGAAACAAACTAATAGTTTTTATGAAGATCCGGAGATTAAACATCGAAAAAAGTTATTACACGATATTTACCTTCTTTTTCGTAAGAGAAAGTTTTTTTTATTCTTGATAATTACAGTTACAAGTTGACCTCTGCACTTCAAATTACGTCTATATACAAACTTATCTGACCTAAAAAAAAAAAGCCACGTCCAACCGGCATTCCTTATTTCAACAACTGCAAAACTCATAAATGTTCATTTTTCAGTGCAAAGAGCATTGTCGTCACAGCAAAGAGCGTTGTCGTCTCAATTACGGTAGCTCACCATCACTAATACTCGCAGTAATATTACAATATTACTTTATTTAAGGACATTACAAACTACTGCAGTATGAGAGTATTAGAGATAGGCAAACTGGAACACGTAACTGCTTCGAAACAAATGAAGCAGTACAATGTAATGTTACAAACAGTTTGTGTTTTGTAAGGTAATATCCCTACACATTTTATCATCTTGAATGTCTACTGTATAAGTATGTCCATATAAACACAAATGAAGTGCGAGAGCGCTAATCATATCGCAGAAAGTATGAAACTATCACTTAGGTGTCTTGGCAGTTTCGTATTTCCTGCAGCAAATGCGCTGCTTTCGTGTCGTCGGACTTTCATACTTTTCATTTGGCTGAGGACAGCCGTAGCCGAAGATAGAAGAACCACCACGAACGGAACTGGAGGTGGGAGCAAACTGCAGAAACAACGGATATACTACCGAGATTCCCACATTCCGTTAGTATGGGTAATATACCCATACTGCTAATTTCCATGCACACAAAGGGAATCATTGTGGATAATAGGCACAGTGCCTATAGACTCACAAATAACGCCAAATAATTCGAATAAATAATAAAACATAACAGAAAAAAATTTTGTGTTTCAAAGTGTTTCGAACTGTTACTATAAATTCACCATGCTTCCCAGCCCTTCCTGTTCACCATTACACTATCAGTGATATGTCAAACAGATTGCTTGCAATTATACCTACATCAAATTTATGTATATGTCTAATAACTGTCACTCTACCCCTTTTTTTGTTCAAAATATTGTAGGCTTTCTTGCGTTTCTTAATATGATTATTGCAGATGAACAGACGAGCGTATGTTATAAAAAAAGTGTAATTTAACTAAATGATTTTCACATATTTATTATTTTGAATGTGAATAGTATGCGTTGTTTTATTGTTTTGTTAGTGTTTATAAAGCAAATGTTACGCCATTTCGGAATACGACAGTCAGTTAGAAACGAAACTTTATTTTCGGATATCTTAAGCTTCATGCTATTTTTTGTCAAAAAGATTTCATGAAGTGGTATGTTGTGTTTCAGTACCTGTACCGAGCCCGAATCGCATCCGACACAGAGCGGAATGAAACATCCCTGTTTCTATACAATTAGTCCGTTCCGAGCACAGGTGGACTGAAACAGCCTTATTTTGAAACAACGATCCAGTTTATGTGTCTGGCTCGAAATCGAATCTGGTCCGGTTATCCGAGACAGGGGCAGAATGAAACACCACTGTTTCGAAACAGTGAACCACAGCCGTCCGAAACACTGAAACAGTTCCACGTATCGATACACTGTGTCGAAACATAGAAACAGTGGCCAAGTCTAGAGAATATTAGTTTCTTCCAGTTTTAGTAGGGTAGTTTGTGCTGGGATAACTCGTAACAAAAAGTTCCGTGCGTTGCGTTGTTTCCGAGTTAAGTAACACTCAAGTTAGCCAATGAGACCGCTGCGCGCGTAGAATCAAACAGCCCAACAGATATTATTTTTATTACTTGTTGTTGTGTAGATGATAGCGCAACAAAGTGCTCAGCCTTTGTCTCGGGTTCGATGCTTAGTAGCATCTCATGTCCAGCTTGTGTAACGCTCCTTGTTCGATTTTAGGGAACCAAATGATGTACACGTTTGTTAACAAAGTCTCGGCAGCCGCTTGAATCTCCGCTCGCTCGGAAACGGCACAAGGTATTGAATTTTTTTAACAATTATTTCTCCGCACAACCTACCCTACAACTCCCTTACAATGTTTTCAAACTGTTTCCGACTACTCTGTGTATATCTTGTTACCGATATCACTTGCTATGATTTTTGTGGTTTTCTGTCATACCTGTTATTCTTCCACATTTTTCCATGTTCAACCATACAGAACTTACTGTAGAAACTTATTTATATCGAAAATTCGTGACTGGGAATGTTACGATGAATATTATTTTATTCCATGTGGAAGATTGGGTGCCTCTGTGTGTTCGTGTATGTGTTCATGTATGCAGTGTGTTTACTTTTTCTTTTTCCCGTTATTTTCACAGAGAAAACTCCACTTTTAATCTTACACTGTGTCCCTGTTTACCAGATGCGAAGGTACACACCTTGTGCCAAATGCATCTGGAAACCTACCAGGGGCTGGCCCAATCCAGGCACCCAGACACTACGTTCCATATTTCGATAAATCCGCTACTAACCAGTTGGCATTAAATGTTTGTCTCGTCAGTATTTTTTTAACTCCCAAACACGGTATCTCCTTGCAAATTTTATGTGATGAATTCCTTTATCAATAAATGTCTGATAATGTCGACCATACAGCACCGTTGACTTTGGAGTTGACAGAGACCAGTAGAGACGGGAAATATTTTTCACTTTACATCTCAGCTCAACCACATGTCACAGAAGGTGAACACCAACTGCCTAGCGAGGTTCTAGATTCAGGGCACGAACACGTGAGACAAATCATTGTGTTTGGTGCGTATGTTACCGTTTTCAGCCGATCGATACTACCTGTTACATACAGGCAACGACGGATAATCAGCATAAACGTCGCTAGCTAGTTCATTTCATGTTTTTTACTTCTATCACGATAAAGTGTTAGCGCTCTTCAAGATTCTCACACCTGTTGTTGTTGTTGTTGTTGTCTTCAGTCCTGAGACTGGTTTGATGCAGCTCCCAGTACCTACTGCAACCTACATCCTTCTGAATCTGCTTAGTGTATTCATCTCTTGGTCTCCCTCTACGATTTTTACCCTCCACGCTGCCCTCCAGTGCTAAATTTGCGATCCCCTGATGCCTCAAACCATGTCCTACCAACCGATCCCTTCTTCTAGTCAAGTTGTGCCACAAACTTCTCTTCTCCCCAATCCTATTCAATACCTCCTCATTAGTTACGTGATGTATCCACCTCATCTTCAGCATTCTTCTGTAGCACCACATTTCGAAAGCTTATATTCTCTTCTTGTCCAAACTAGTTATCGTCCATGTTCCACTTCCATACATGGCTACACTCCATACAAATACTTTCAGAAACGACTTCCTGATACATAAATCTATATTCGATATTAACAAATTTCTCTTCTTCAGAAACGCTTTCCTTGCCATTGCCAGTCTACATTTTATATCCTCTCTACTTCGACCATCATCAGTTATTTTACTTCCTAAATAGCAAAACTCTTTTACTCCTTTAAGTTCTCACACCTATAACCATTTAATTAAAGAATTAAATGGTTATAGGTTCTCACACCTGTGTGTCTGAAAAGCAAGGGCTACTCCCACAGGAGATAAGTAAGCCTTAATAGTTCAATGATATGTAGAATAGTAATGTCTCATGCCCGAAGGAACAATGTTAATAACGGTGTCCTATTTGAATATACGTGGAAAATAGTCACACATAAATGCAAAGACTGTGCCTCCATATAGAAATATCGTATGATACTATTGCAAGAATAAATATTTTCATGAAAGCAATAGAATACTTTCAACATGTGTGATATATTTCCGCATGTAGCGTGCAACAGTGCTGTGTGGCAAACTATCCTGTTGTATAGACGTAGATTCCGAATGTAAAATTAGTTAACCAGCTAAAGGCTCATTTAATAAACGGCTGTTTCCATCCAGACCGATTGTCGTAATAGATCAGCTCCAGAATTCTACCTAGCATGCGCACAGCTTCTACTGATTATTGTTTATAATTCTCAATGCCTACACTGGAGTTGTGTGGTCATTTATTAAGGTGATAGTGAAAGGTATATTTGAGTTTCGTAGTAAAACAAGGTTGTTGTTCACTAGCGTGGCACATCTGAATAAACTAAGTATGCTGGGGAATATATTTCTGGTAATTAAACTCGAAACTTGTGGTTTCAGTGGTTTTTATATTGACCTTTAAGGACAACTAACACAGTTTACAGTCTCATGGTGATCATCCGACAAACAATTCTCCTTACAAACCAAGACGACCTTATCGAAAATGTTTCGCAGAATCATCAGTATCAAAAATAACCGTAGGCTTCATGAGTATTTAACATCGAAGAATTTAAAATAGCACAGGAATAAATGAGGCTCAAAATGCTACAGTACCCAGTGACCAAGCAATTACTAAGTCACAAACTCGTCGGCCTATTGCACTGCGCGAAAACTAGCGTCGGAATGCTACCATGCGATCAGTGCCCTCAAAGTCAACGAAACTCAGATGGAAAACTATAGTTCAGCACTCGTTATAAGTTTGATTACTCTTGCCAGGTATATTTTGAGTTGTGGCTCACCATCGAACAAAGCTGATCTCTAAAGTAGCTTTCCAAGTCACTACTGAAACCAGACTAGTCGTATCGCTACCAATTACAATAATGGCGAAGTCCTTCCAACCAATGAAACCACATGGCTTACAAATCTTCAATTTCCAACCGACTCACC
Organism: Schistocerca gregaria; assembly: GCF_023897955.1. Lineage (NCBI taxonomy): Eukaryota > Metazoa > Arthropoda > Insecta > Orthoptera > Acrididae > Schistocerca > Schistocerca gregaria. Next base: position 461,047,170 of record NC_064923.1, read on the forward strand.
AAAAACTTATACTGACGCAAAGAGTTTGAGAAAATGTTTGTGTCGATATCTTTTGGAAATGATTAGTATAAAATCTCATAGATAGTAATAAAGTAAACATTATAATTCACGAAACGTAGAATACTCTCTGATGAAATGACATGGTCAACTATCACACACCTTTCAACGTTACGTCTCTGTTTATTTATTTGTCCATATACATCTCATTTTCGGTACATACATCGCATACAAGATATTTGATAGAAAACCTATTTAGCTGTGGGTTTTACAACCATCAAACATATATATTTTAAGTTTTTATAACAAATACGATCCATGCAGTTAACAGTTAGGAATATCATTAAGTACTCTATATTTATAACTTATTTCCACAATTAAATGTATGAATTGTATTATTCTGCATAAGATACTATGAGACTAAACAACAGCAGTTTTGCTGTAGGTAGGCTGTCATAAACTATTTAAAGTTTTGTAGTTCGGGAAGATATTTTATATGTCTTGGAAATCTGTTGTATATTTTTGTTCCTCCTCGATATACACCTTTTTATCCTAATGTGGAGCGTCTGGAGTGGCTGAGGGCTCATTGTAAAGGGGCCATCAAAAAGATTGGTACGCCACACTAACCGTTTACGTATTTGTTGATGCTCGTACAGGGCGATTAGTAACAGTGTGAGAAATTTGTAAGAGTGTTTCAGGGTAGGCTCTGCTGAGAAATAATTGTTAAGAAAAAAATCGATATCTTGCGCGGTTTCCGAGTTATTTAGCGCTGACGTTACCCAATGAGGCCGTAGCGGGCAAAAGATGAAGCTGCCCACCAGACATGGTGTCGCCAAAGGTGTCCTTCGCGTGGTTTTCTACAACGGAACAAGAGAGCTATACAAAATGTTAATCAACTCGGAAACGACGCATCGTGTCGAATTTTTTTTTAACAATCATTTCTCAGCACGACATACCCTGCAAAATCCCTTCGAGCTTTTCAGACTGTTTCTGACTACCGTTTACACCCGCATCGGGATCAAGTTCGGTTGTATACGAATATAAGCTGCATCAACGTCTCAAACGGAAAGTTTATGATCGTCCATTATAAATCTACATCTACACCCGCACTCCGCAAGCCACATTATCATGTATGGCAGAGGGCATTTCTGGCATCTCTATCATAAATTTTCTTCCTAGCCAGTTCAATTCGCAAGTCGCCCGTGGACATAACGGCTGTCGGTATGCCTCCACATGGGGTCTAAACTCTCTGATTGTGTCGTCGTGGTCACTTTACAAGGAGTACGGGGAAGAAAGTAATATGTCTGTCACCTTTTACGAGAACGCACCCTCTTGGAACTACAACTGTAAACTTGTCCATGATGTATAACGCCCCTTTTGTAGCATGTACCATAGACGTTTGTTGAGTATCGACTCTTCCCTATCTATTGTACTAACACAACGTATTAAGGACTCAAGACTCACAGTAAATACTGAGTAATTGATCGAAACAGCGTTTAGAAAGGCACTTGTTTCATCGATTAATTAACTTTTCTTAAGATTCATCCAGTCACTCTTAGCCTCGTATCTTCTTTTCTAACATATACTTTTAAGTTGTCATTCCACTTCAGAGCTCTTCGGATGATTACTTCTTGGTATTTTACATTGTTGCTGTTTCCGCTGATTTATCGCACACAATATAATCTAACAGTGATAGATCTCTTCGCCTATTTATGCGGAATGCGTTACAGTTATTCACTTTCACGGTCAGTTCTAAGGCTATAGTCGACCCTCCGCAAGTGTGCCTTTGTTTTGCTACCGTCTTCTCTCGTCGCAAACTTCATACTGATAACTGTATCGTCTTTTAATATATCACGGAGCTTTCGACGTTACTGTCTAGATAATTTGCATTTTTATGAGCAGTAACGACGTCCTAAATCTCCTTTGGAGTTTTCTCAAAATTATTTGAACATCTGTCGATTGAGTTCTCCAAAGAATGGCGTTATGAGTTCTAGCTGATTTGAAGTCGGGAATCCTATCTGATTTGAAGTTCCAAATCCAATCACGAATCTGGTCCGATACACGTTAAGTTTGTGTTTTGTTCACAACACGACACCGCTTAGACCTTTCCAGACGACCAGGACTTACGGTATTAATTTCGGAGCCGCTGTCCGTGAGAAACTCAGTGTCACGGGATCTCTGTTTGAGAAATATATTTTGATTTCTGTAAATAAGATCCTCTTCCTGCCAATTGGCCATACTGTGTGAGCATAAAGTGTTTTTCATAATTCTAAAACAGAGCGGCGATATCTATATAGGCCTTATCGATGTCAGTCTGTCTAACGACCCTTTTTCAAACTGTAATGAGCTCCGTACTTTTGAATTACTGGGTATCTGTTGCTCCAGGGACATACAATTAACTGCTGCTAGAAGCGCAGTAAACTCTTTATCTTATTTCGCGTACACCATTAGACATATCAAATCCAGAAGTCTTTCAGATGTTGAGTACTCTTAGTTGATTGTCCATTCCGCGATCACCGAACTCAATGTATGCCATTTCGGGGTTCTCGCCACGATTGAAAGGAGGAACCGTTTTATGACATTTTACTTTTATTTCGATCTTGTATATATTTCGATTACTGTATATTACCTGAGCAACTGGATTACTGGCCTTTAGTCTCTGAGAAACTGAGTAACTGGTGTTGTTCTGTTTGTTGACTACATATAAGACGAAAGACTATTAAGATTTTTGGTCAAACCGCTTGGAAAACTTTTACTTTCTCCGTAAGCTGGTTTTGACGCTGGTTTTGACTTTGCTCAACCTTTGTTTGTCAACTTCGTTTACATCTGTTACGAAGTTCTCTTTGCGTCCATAGCAAATGTCTCTTGATCCGTGGTGAATCTTCCCCAACCTTCACAACCTTCGTAGGTTCATTATCCATGTCAGTGAAATATTAGACAGTATTCTTGAATTTTATTCAACACAATCGCCCCCTTAACTGCTTATTTTAGTTGACTGCTCAGATACTCTGTAATTTAATGCCTGTCAGTTTTCTTAAGGAAGTATATTTTCCTGTCTTTGTTGACGTTTCTTTTAAAACATGTTGTAACTAGCGATGTAACGGTCTTACGTCCCTGGTTCCTCCGTCTACGTTATGCCACTGGTGCGTTCATCTGTATCCACTAAGTTAAGGAGAAGTCACATTGCTACATTCCAGAATACCAACTACAGACTGATCCGAGATGGCTATCGTTAGTGATTTCCTCTATCTCATGATGATTATCTGTGAGGCATTGTCGCTCAACTGCTGCAGTAGTCGCGGAGGCTGTTGTAGAGTCTATCATGTCCCGAAATCTCTCTGTTCACGTGATTATCGGAGGGCATCATGAACTGGCGCCAGCACCAGTGATATCTATCATTACTGATACAAACATTATCGGCGGATTTTTATCTACTTCATGCATCGCTTGCCCACCAGTGTTATCATTTTATTTGCCTCGACTGATGTAAAACTGTAACAGATAAGCCCGTAAAGCCGTCAGCGCAACGGAAGGTGGTTGATCAGATGTTCATGCGATTCAGTCAGCGTATAGATTAGCCAAATAGACTCACATACCTTAACATCCACGTGACATTGCCTAGAGACTTTCTGGCAATCTGGAAGCTATACAAATCTCAGAGCGTAATTTAATACTTCACTCCCGTATGGCAGATGTCACAGTACAACAAATTAAATAGACAGGATGTAGCGTAGGATATGGTGTGGGGCAAAGGGATGGCTTGTGAGACTTTGAGTTACTTTGACAAATAATATTCATTAACTATCTGTCACTACACTAAACAACAGCTGCTTAACAAACTGGCCTATTTATAGTTCCTGAAGCAATGGACATTAGAATGAACACAATAAATGAATCATAATTTCTTCAGAAAAATGATAAAGTAATTTGAAATTAACACCACCCCAGTAACACTAAAATTGCGGCCAATAACAAAAACACGAACATTTCTCAAAGTTCTGGCTACTGGCCAGAAGAAACAATAAGCACACAATGAAACGTAGCCATCGGTCTGAAGGCATTTAATGCGAACAATAAAATTTACAACGAAACACTACTGCCGACGACTAGAATACTACCGATGGAAAATCAGCAATTACGGTTCTCTGTACACATGTATATAAATCTCGGCTAAACTCATAGATTAGTGATTCCACCCGGGGTTTACAGAGCTCTTGTTTCGAGAAAACAAACGCACGGCAAGCGGACAGACAATCAAATTAAACGACAACACACCACATTGTCCACATGGTCGTTCTGTGTGGAACACGACTGGCAAAACCGTTACACTCAGTACACATGCATTCACTCTTCACTGTGTACTGTACACAGCTCTGAATCAAGTTACTCGACCAAATTCCAAAGGTTGGTCACGTACGCACACTGTTAAAGCTCTTCTAGTAATAGAGAAGTTCCTCTCGAAGTATCTACTAGATTCTCCCTTCTATTGTCCGAGAAGGATCCCAATAGTCCTCTTGGCTTGATGTGCGTACACTCTGCGGCCGTTCCCCTCGGCGACAATTAGTGAATTCAAAGCCCGGTTCTGGACATTAACTCTACAGTGGAGATTATACCTTTCTCCTCGGCGGTCCACCACCCGACTCTCGTTCCGTCCCTGCAGCTCCCACTGCGGGCAACCGAGACGCCTCCGGCCCGCTTTGCCGTTTCAGATGAGTCGGGCCAATGGCCTAATTCAGGCCCGGCGCCACCCCTCTACTCGTCAGTCAACTGCGTCCGGAACCGCGCGACTGCTACGGTCGCAGGTTCGAATCCTGCCTCGGGCATGGATGTGTGTGATGTCCTTAGGTTAGTTAGGTTTAAGTAGTTCTAAGTTCTAGGGGACTAATGACCACAGCAGTTGAGTCCCATAGTGCTCAGAGCCATTTGAACCAGTCAACTGCCCCACGGCTAACGGGGGGGCTTTCCTTGACGTCACGGCATCTCCTGCTTCTCTGTCGTCACCTTGAAACGCAGCTCGTTACCTCAGCCTCGGCCTCCGACACTCAGCAGTCATGCCCTGGGGTGACAGCTGCTGACGCGCCGCAGGCTTCCCGATCGGTCCCTGAGGTCACAGCAATGGCTTCCGAGAGACGTTGCCTCATTGGGAGCGGAGCAGGTCGCTGACCTGCAATATTTTGCGCCGAGCCAGCTCACCTCGGCACATCGACAGATGCTGCCGAGGCTTCCCCCTGACCATAGACATGCGTCACTGCGATGGCCTAGGCCACTGAATTCAAATTCAAGGCACACAAGAAATTTTCTTTTCCTTTTTTCTTTAGCTTGGATTCTTACGCATACGGGTACACAACTGAAATTGCAGAGAAATTCAGTTTTAATTATACCATAGCAAAAACTAAACTCCGAGCGAACAGATCTGAGAAGACCGAACGGTACTGGTCTACCTCCGTGGCATCATCAACCTATAGGCGTCACTGGATGCTGGTAAGGAGAGAGGTGAGGTCAGCACACCGCTCTTCCAGCCGTTGGCAGTCTTTGTGACCGGAGTCTCTACTTTTTAGTCAAGTAGTTCCTCAATTTACCTCACAAGGGCTGAGTGAGCCCCACTTGTCAACAGCGCTCAGCAGACCGGACGGTCACCCCTCCAGTTGCTAGCCCAGCCCGACACCGCTTAACTTAGGTGATCTGAGGGGAAGCGGTGTTACCACTATGGCAAGTCCGTTGCCTCAGTTGCACCAGAATGTGTGTAAAATATCAAACAAAACAGGACGTCTCCTTCAGAGAGGAGTCCATACACCACAGGTTTTCAGTTGCTTTGGACATAAATGAGAACTGCGATTTCTCGAAGGGAATTGAACTACAGGCACTGAAGCGTGAAACGTACTACCTCATAATGTGTGACCAATGTGTCTGAATTAACAGGCACAGAGCAACAATGGAAAGAGCAGCTTGTCGTAGTCTGGCAGAATGGCACGTAATGAAGAACTTAAGAGGACAGTGGATGGGATATCGATGACGTGACGCCTACGCAGGTTTTGCTCCGCCAGTCGTGTGATTTTTCTTTCTCACGACTGGAAAGCACAAGCACCTAATACATGTTTGCTGTTTGTTCCCATTCATTTAATCGTCATCTAGCCGCAGAATGTACAATACCATTTGGGTTCTCAGACACAGAAACTACTGGTGCACACAGATATTGTTTTGGTTGTGGTCTTCTGTCCAAAGATTGGTTTGATGTACTCTCCTTTCCAATCTGTCCACCGGAACCTGCTCACTATATTGAAGCCTTGCTCTCGCACTTCAACTTCCCCTCCCCTCCTGCCCCCTACTTTCTGACATTAACAAATTAACAATTCCTTGATGACTCACTGTGTGTCCTATAAACTGATCCCTTCCTTTAGCCAAGTTGTGCTACATGTTTCTTCTTTTCCTAATCCGATTCAGGAATTCCTCGTTGTTGTTGTTGTTGTTTCTGTTTTTGTTCTGCTCTTCAGTCCGAAGACTGGTTTAATGTAGCTCTCCACGCTCTTGTATCTTGTGCACGCCTCTTCCTTTCTGTTCTACCCACCTAGTGTTCAGCTTCCGTTCATTGCACCACGTTTCGACAGTATCTGTCCTCTTCTTGTCTCAATTTTCGATCGTCCACTTCTCATTTCTGTAGAAACCCGCCCGACTTACACAGGATGGGGAAAAATTGTGTCACGAAATTTTAAATCTGGATAGCTAATGTCAATAGCAACCAAAATTACTGATGTTGGGTAGGTCGACACGCACAATTTTTAAACTACGAAAACTTCGCGCTACGCTCCGATTCGCCGCGGGATTGCCCTGATGCCGTTCGTCGGTTGACGGGCAGCGCTATTCTTGTCGGTTCACACATAAAGAAAGGGACGTCAACCGACGAACGGCAACAGCGCAATCCCACAGCCAATAGGAGCATGTGGCCCCAAGTTTCCGTAGTTCAAAAATGGTATGTGTCGACCTACAGAACATTAATAATTTTAATTGCTACTCGCATCAGCTATCCGGACTTAAAGTTTCGTGACACAATTTTTCTCCACACTGTATATTCCTACAGAAAATACATACTAACAATTTATATGATAAGTTAGATAATTCCACTTTCAGAATCTCTTTTCTTATTGTTGCCGTTGTTACTTCAGCCATCATAAGTTATTTTGCTGCCCAAGTAGTAAAACTCATCTGTTGTTTATAGCGTCTCATTTTTAATCTCATTCTCTCGGCACTACATGATGTAATTCGACCCATTTCGTTACCGTTGTTTTGGTATTGTTGCTATGCATCTTATAATCTCTTTTTAGGCACTGCCTATTTCGTTCAACTACTCTTTGAATTCTTTTGCAACAAAGTTTTTATTTCTTCTCCCCTAACTCTAATTTCATTTCCAACTTTCTTATATGTTTCTTTCAAAGCTTGCTCAACGTGCAGATTGAATAACATCGTATTTCACTTCATTCTCAATTATGTCTTCCCTGTCACATCCTTCGACACTTAAACAAGTTGTAAATAACATTTCAGTCCCTGCATTGTATCCCTGCAACCTAAAAAATATCAAAGAATGTAGTCCAGCCACACTGTCAAAAGCTTTCTTTAAATTTATAAATGCTATAAACGTTTATTTGCCCTTCTTCAGATTATCTATCATGGTAAGTCACTGGGTCAGTGTTGCCTGGAGCAGTTAAAAACTTACGCAACGATGATCACAATCACACAACGCATTTCGAGAGCAGGCTGTCATCTTAAGGTAAAATACACAAAAAGTTTTTTAAGAAAGGCTAACACTTTTACATTGAAAGAGCATTAAAGCAGACGAATGAAACAGTCTCTGTTTTACTTTACATTTAGTCCTTTTCACATTATGCACTAACCGTTGACCTAACACACTTGTTTCCTTTCGTACAGCAACTGGTGCTGTCGCCCTGGAGTCACGTGGCTTATCCGCGTGGCCAGCACGTGCCTGGCTGTGTGAATGAGTGCGCGAATACGCTTCACGAACATTGACGGAAGTTGCCGAAGACTGGCGACGCTAATGACAGCGCAGGTATACTGGCCACGCGGCTGACAAAGCCGCATGATGGCTTGTCCACAGCCATGTGGATTTCACGCGCCCGTACTCACTTGCATACGGGTTGCATATTTCCATTGTGCACCTGTGCGATACGTTTCACTTAGCGCTAGACTTAGGCGAAATTTATGCGAATTATAAATAACGAATACAGATATAAATTGTTATTTGTTATGCATAAACAACAAATATTATTTGAAACATTATTCACTTACACGATTAAAAACACTTACTCGTCATCTCTGAAAAAAAAGTGTTAAGAGTAATAGCTAAATTTCAGAACTAATTGAATTTATTGAACCAGTCCCTTGTCATTTATTCAACGAATCTACCTTTTGTTTCTTTTAAATTAGGTTTCAGAACAACCCTTGTTTTAAGCGACTCGTCGGAAACTTCATTTGTTTTACGGAGATTGACCGTTGTGACATTAAAGAAAACACGATCTATACAAGCAGTGCACTCCTGAATTCGTGTATATCGTAGCTTCGATGGATGACTTTAGACTTCTTAAGTAAAACTTGAGCAATCATCCATTCTGCTGTAGATTTTGGCAAATAGTTCATAGTAATTCCACTATAACTTTTCAAATCACGTTCCAAACAAAATCCTCTTTTCACACTATACTGTCATTCTAAAGTCATTACCACTGACAAGCCTTTGGCTATTATATGTCTGACGTTCGTTGATGTCTCTCTTGATCAAGGACAGAAATAGAAGTGAACTACTTGCTTTTAACTTGTGCGTAAGACTTTGCTGTAATACATGCAGCTGGTATGTTACTATCATCTCCTGACGCTTTCACAATACACAAGTTGCAAATATACTGCAATATTACATATTCCTTTATGTACTCAAACCTAGTGTCTCTTGTAAAATTTTTCTATGTCAAAGATATATGTAGTTGTAGAGACGGATGTTGAATCAGAAAACGATTCCATTTTTAAAGGCAAGTTTACTCAGAGTTAATCTTAAAACAGTTTGGATGACTTTTGATATGCAGGGACATTCTATAAACGTTTTAGGAGACCTTAGATTAAAATTCTGGTGATTTTGGTCGTTAGAAACCACTAAGCTCTTGCTTGGTCCACTCATTTTGTAGCTCTACAACGACGAATTGTAAAATTACATCAAGGAAACTTGCACATTCAATAGTGTTACTAATCTAAGAGAGATGTTGAAAACTGAGAGTTTCTGACGGCTGTGTTCTCGTCGCTGGTTGCATACGTGG